>NC_133490.1:9467828-9562179 GCF_025370935.1 Choristoneura fumiferana
CTCGTATTAAATAATATTAACGTCAGGAAAACGATATGAACTTCGATTTTCAAATTTCGTGGTAGCTCCCCTGATTGTCACTTTTTCTTCGAGTCGTCTACCAAGATAATAGAACCGTGTTAAGTTTAGAATTCGAAAGGTCTTACGGCCAGATTATTCCAACATGCTTAAAAATTTCATGAAGCGTGGCAAATTTTTATTGGTGTAAAATTAGGTTATATCTAAGTTTTAAAGATGTAAATAAAACGTTGGCTGACTTGAAACCTTTTTAGTCTGAAATGACGTACCTACTTACTTTTTAAATCTAAAGTCATAACTCCCTTGGGGAGGAAAACTATACGTAAATCCATAATTCCCGCGGGAACAATTGAATCCATTGTCTTTTAGTATACAGGCATGGAATAACGTCATTGACGAGTAAGTGTGATGAAAAATATTTTTTCACTTCTCATGCTCGTAAAGTTCGTGTTTATGCTGTATCAAGGCGCCATTAAATTACTTTTTATGCTCTAGTACATAAAATAAAATCTTCCTCTAATACCAATTCAAGACCAAGGTAATCAGGTGTCAACAGCCACAAAAAAAAGTTTCTATATTAAGTAAATTTAAATATTTTTTAATTTATATAAAACTAAAAAAATCAATCAATAATAAATCAGTAAAATTAAAATAATGGAATTATTATAATAATGCATAAAAAGTAAAAGGTACATAGAAAGTGAATCATTGTTTCCACTGTTGCCATTTCATTTCCTCGCCATCGAAGTGAAAAGCAGAGTGTAAAACTCGAGCATTAAACCCATTTTCCCCTCACGGGTTTTATCCATACGACTGCATAATGAACGCCTCGGGTAAAGCCCGTTTATGCTGTACAATCTACTGTATTTATATGTTAACTCTTTTTTTAACACAAAACACATGAAATTAATAAAATACAGGGCAAACAGATGTACAAAAGTGACATTAATTAAATAACCTTTGAAGAGATCTTTGATCATTCATGTTAAGTAACCTTTGAACCTAGAACCACATTCCCGGAACACTACAACTTAGACATCTTTAAAAAACGAGCCTATCAATCTATCAAAGGACCTGCAACGCACCTGTGATAACTGTGTTGCGGGTATCCAAGAGCAGCGGTAATACCTTCCCACCAGGTGTCTTGCAAGCTTATTTTCTCTCTCACTACATATTTAGCAACAGAATGCAACATAGTATAAAAATAAGCCACTTTATCTTCAAACTAACACAGACTTCATAAAAAGTTTACCCAACAGTGGGTTATACATAAATACATGCCCAAGCTCTCAAGCCTTACTGACATAACGCACACTGAGGTCTATTCGGAATTCGTCAAAATACTCGACAACGAACTACCACATGGCTCGAGTCATTTTTCATCGACGCACATCTGTGTGGGTGAACTTGACTTACACCAACACGGTGTGCGTGTGTGCGTGTGCGCTCGCGACGTATTCTGTACAGCCTTTTTTGTTTGATTGAAGTTTGCTATTGAAAGTTTTGTTGCTTTAGTGTAAATAAATTGATGATGTTGTATGTATTACGTGTTGCTAACAGATTTTTTGTTTCCACAAAAAAAAGTTGCTTGTGGAGATTGATTTTGTGTTCTTAAAATCGGATCACTTCATTATCTTTTAAAGATTTAATGTCTATTGTAAGAAAACCACAACTTTTATCGAGTTAAAAACAAAGCTAGCGAATTATGTACAAAAAACTAAACAAATATGTGTAAGTATTAGGTAATTAGTACTTTTATACTTACAATGTCCTTACGAATTATATGATTAACATGTTAAGATGTAGGTAGGTGTCGCATCGTCTTAGCTGATTTGCACAGTAAGTATAGGAAAAATAAGGGAAAAATATTACAATTCTTTATTACTCACCCTAAAACGTTCAAATTGAATGTATCATTAATGCATTCTTTGTTAGATAATACGATGCCACTTTAACATTTTCTGTGAAATAGTTCCACAATCGGTCACGATTCAGTGGTTTGATACTAGTTTCATAAGCAAATAAACAATAACCGTCGCAGTCATTCCATACCTAAGTATGCTTGTAATGCAACAAACTCCTATTCCAAGATCTATAGATCAATGAACCAGTAACGCCATCTAGAACGATTCGGCTGAACTAGCGGAGTTCCACTCACGCAAACTAGATGTCGCTAGTAATGTTATACAATGCTTTAGCTTTTTATTGTAATTTTTCGTTTGGTGCAGGTTTAGTAGGTGTAAGGAGATTTTATTTGCATGTTTAATATTGTTATTAAAACTTGTTAAAATATCTTGTTTATTGTTGAAATAGGTTATTGGATATGTGTATAGCATATTCGGTTGGTTTAATTATAGCTTTGACCTTAACAGAAATGTTGAAAATCTAAGTTTAAGAATATGCTGACTTTCGTATTTTGATATTATCCCTTTCTAATCTGGTTAATAGCATCGGTTCACTTTTTTAGTCAAAATAAATGTGAAGGGGTTGCAGTCCTTAGTTATTTTAATAGATAAAGTAGTAAGTAGTTAGCTTTGTTATTTTGGGTATTATTTCAACATTCTTGTTTTTTTTTATTCAATGAACAATTTGTGTTTTATGAAGTACATTCGCCCTTTATTCTTAGTGTCAATTTGTTCTTTATAAAGTACGCAAGGACTCACGAGGGGGAGCGCCAAAGTTCGCATACTCTTCGCTGGTTATAACGTATTTTTGTCCGAATCATCGTTTGCCATAATTTTTGTCTCACTGAAACCTTACATTTTTCTGAAATTTTTAAATTGTCATCCTATAGAAAACTATAGGTTAGGTTAGGCTTGTTTTATAACAATTCTGAACAATTATTAATGTTAATTACTTATTAAATTTATTATAAATAAAAAAATACTGGATTCAGAGAAAAAAGAGTTATGACAAACGATTCATTCTGACAAACATTACATTCGGACTTTCAATAAGTATGCGAGTCGATATGGACCCCTCACGAGGATATGACAATTGAAATGAAAAAAATATATTTGGGACACAGACAAATAATATTAAGTAAAAAATAAAAATTTGACACTTTTTGTTGAGTATTTTTTAAATCACTTCATCATGTCAGCCGAAAGACGTCCACTGCTGGACATAGGCCTCCCCCAAGGCTCTCCACTCAGACCGGTCTTGTGCTTTCCGCATCCACCGCGATCCCGCGATCTTAACCAAGTCGTCGCTCCATCTTGTTGGAGGCCTACCGACAGCTCGTCTCCCGGTCCGCGGACGCCATTCGAGAACCTTCTGACCCCATCGGCCATCAGTCCTGCGAGCAATGTGCCCCGCCCACTGCCACTTTAGTTTCGCAATTCTTCGGGCTATGTCGGTAATTTTAGTTCTACTGCGGATATCATCATTTCTAATTCTATCCCGCAGAGAAACCCCGAGCATAGCCCTCTCCATAGCCATAGCCACTGCTAATTATAAGATATCTATCAAAATGTTACCAAGTACCTATGTAACTTCAAGTCAAATACTCAAGTATTTAAGTGCAATTACTAATTTAAATAAAAACGTGCCCTAACCGTTGCGAAGTGATAAAGACTTGCACAACATGCAACCCAGGCAATTAATTATGATAAAAACTTTACGTCTAACGGTTCTTCAAAAAAACTTATTAAAAAAACCAGGAAGATTCCCACACTGCAAACTAAGACAGACATGAATTTGCATACTATCGTATCATTAATTTTTCAAATGCCCTTTCTTTTCCTGATCGCCCTATACAACCCTGAAAAGATTTAGTATAATAAGAAGCCATTAAAATAAAAGATTAAGTAGACGATTTGCATATGGTCTGTGAGAAAGAGTATCTCAAGGGACAACGCTGGGTCGACTCTTTTAATGTATGCACATTAGACAATACAAAAATTGTTTTTATGTTCATCACTCTCTCATACATCGGTTTTTTCGCTATTTGTTTTTTACATTCAACTTCGCACGAAGATTTGCATATCTGGTTTTGGTCGCCCTTCTCGAAATTTGCGTACGGTTTTGCATATTAAAGTTCAAGACTGTCTTCTTAAGTATGTGTGTTTACTTTGAGCTTTATTTCAGAGACAGTGGAATTTTTAATTTGATTCACTAGTTTGAGGGTCAGGTTTTTTTCTTCAGTAATAATTGTACGTGTATTGTTAGTATCATTAGCGATGCTTTTGGTATCGTGTGAGTTTTTTTTTATCTTTTGTGTAATACTGAATAATTAAAGTAAGAAAAGGAGTGTCCCCACAATTTTTTATCTAAACGGAATCCAGTTCTGATGCGCTAGTCATCGTTTCTTTATTGTTTGGTGAATATTTAGCAGTTTTCTAAGGAGCTTGATTCCGGGTGCTTTATTTTTTAAGGAACAAAACATCTGCTGGATCGTAATTAAAAAAAAAACTGTGAGAATGTGGGGACGGACTTCCGCATTAATTTGGTGTATTGTTTGTGGTATACCGTTACAAACTGTTTTTGATAACCGTCATGTGTCTAGTACGTTGCAACATAATACATTTATGTATTTATTTTTTAAATTTCATAATTTTATCATATGAGTGCGAATAACTTTATTATTTATTTTTTAAACTAGATGACGCCTGTGACTACGTTATTCGTGCAGATCTCCATATCCCGTGGGAATTCGGCAAAGCTAGTCCTTAGTGCTCGCTTACAAAATTATATGTTCCTAGACTCAGTTATTTGGCCAATGCGATGATCTGTGATCTGTGATAATGATGTCAGTTAGATTTTATTTTTATATAGAGAAATTACTCTTGTTATGCATTTTTAATCGGCTTTATGAATTATTTAACCGATTTTGATTGTAACATTGTACCTAGTGAAGATAATAATAGTGTATTTTCTGACCTGAGGTACGAAAGCAACCCCTGTCAGATTTTCATCAACCCAATCACCTATCGGACGACTAGGGAGTACAATAACACAATTGCTCTTTTTCATGAACGCTGCATGCGCAGGCGCAACCCTTTCGTAAAATATTAAATTTCATCAATAATGGGTCATGCGACAATCATAACTTATTGAGTTATTGATTATTGATCACAATGGACGCGTGCGCCGCGCCAATAAAGATCTATAGATCAATGGTTTGCTATGAAACCGGATATTTTTTGCCCTGACCATGATAGCTGTGATTGACTGTCGGCGGTTTCCGTTTGGCTGTCATTTTTATGCTAAACGGTCCCAGTTTTTCCGAAGTTTCTTGCTTCATTATTGATTTATATGCAGTTGTCTTGCACGTTATCGTTGCTTACTTATTATTGTTTGAAACATACCACCAGCCGAACTAAATATTTGAGGATTAAGTTTTAATTCATTACTAGTAATTAATTTTGTTTTTATATTTATTTCTGTATTTACATCTATCATGCTTACTTAATATGAACTAAAAAAATATCTTATTATTTTGTTGACTTGGTAGCTTACCTATTGTAATAAAGACTTCCTATTGCCCGCGACTTCGTCTGCAAAAAATTCATTTACTGCTATCCCACTGAAACTGTGCAGATTTCCAGGGTAAAATATATCCTAGTTGTATCGTAGGTATATCTACATTAGGACATAAACTACCTCCTTAGTCTTCCGTATGAATTAGTTTGACCTTTACTGCGTTATTGAGTAACTAACGTCAAAGCATCTTTACAGCCTTTCTCATTTATAAATTTATTTGATTTTTGATCTTTGCTGTTTTTTTAACTTATCTATTTGATATTAGAATATTTGTTCTTCAAAGAACAAAGTATCTATCTTAATTTCACCACCTTTTGTTTCAATCACCAGCTGCTTTAAAATTTTCACCCTTCTTCGATACATCATTTTGTTCGTCGGTATGTCTACCCCTACAGCTTATTATAGGATTATTGGGTATTGGTCCTTTGTCAAAAGTGCGAAAGGGTTTAAGTACGTCTTGTTACCATTCTTTTCATAAGCTCTTTAGTATTGTTGAAGTGATGCGGTGAAGTATTGGAGGTATTGATTGTATTCATATTGTAATTGTGGGTAGTAGCTGATGGTGTTTGAAGGTAAATACGAAATTGTTAGAAGAATTAAGCAATTTTTATTTACATGGTTAGAAACGTGATTATTTTGGATTTAATCTGTCATCTCCCAGGATAACAGGATCAAAGGAATTTGGGCACAAATTTGTGCCTCTGGGAGAGGACAGGTTAATTGTTTAATGCTGACGTGAGAATGAAGTGCGAAAATTATATTATTAACACTTAAAATCGCAGAACCAATTCTAAAACTTGATAATGATTTGATTGAAATAGGTGTTACCGATTATAGTCGTTATTATATCCCGCCTGTAATAGATGAATCAAATGATATTACTCGTATAGTCAACTGTTGTGTAGAAGAGCTACGAATGACGAAAAATAAGGTAAGTATAATTATAACTACTCAGAAAAGTTGACAGTTGACATTGTCGTTTCAAAGGTCGTATCCTAAAAACCGTCGATTTGATTTTCATGAAACCTAACTAGCAAGTGAAAAATGCACCCAAAATCATTCTATCCGTTTTGGAAAAGTTTGGAAATCATGACTGTTTTATTTTTTTAGTCTAGTATTTTTTTCTATGTACTACGTTCGTATTTCTCAACGAAAACGCGTAGGTAATATAATAAAGTATTTCCGTTCTGGTCATTCATCTTATAGTCTATCATTATACACCTCCAGTAAAAGTCCAGCTAGAAAGTACTTATTTTTCTAGTGTTTTTTTTATACCAACTGATTAATTTGTCCACTTGACAATGTATGTAATGTACAATTTTTCATGAGTCAATTTGCATATATTTTCACTTCTTCATCTTTTTAACAAATTATTGCATCTTCGAAAGCGAGAATGTCTTATACAAAACCGTTAGCCTGATCATTAGCAAGACCTATAGTTCCCATGACTCCCATGATACAACTAGAGCATGCAAATTACCTTAATCCTTCAAATTTCCATACATTTCTACTGCATCTTTAGATTTGGCAATGACAAATTACTTCGGCCATCGGGGATGTTTCTCACATACAAATTTAAGGAGCCATCTGCTTATTGGAGTTAATGTTTTATTCAGTAATTGACATCCATTTGGTTTATCATGCAAAAATAGTGCATTGTGATTGTGCATGTTGACATAATACCATCAATCTGGTGTTTGATTTATGCGAAGGGGTTGTCGATGTCGATAAATATTTAATCGATATATTTAGTTTGCTACTAAAGTGTTAACCATAGAAAGTGTTGCAAAACGAGTAAATAGGTATTTCTAAAACTGTTATCTCAGATTTTGGTTTTAGTGCGTCGTTTTATAAAGTTTGCATTTTCTTAATGATGATGATATATTTTATGTAGGTGCTTCTAACTTTTGCATGATTTTTATTAGAAAGCATAAAATACATTTACATGTCTTTACATTGGTAGTCTTTTCTGCAGCAGTTTTAACATGTTCAAAAACAAAAAGATTTTTCAACATCTTTGAATGGCATAATAAATTAAAAGATTTCAAAACAGAATACATACAAGACGAACAATACATACATTATTTTTTATGGTTTTTAACAACCAGACAGGATAGGCACAGAATCACTGGAGTATACATCCCTTTTTTTTAACGATTAAACTTGATTTTTGAAGTTTCTTAGGTTATATACCTACACATGTTGTTACACAAATGATTGTATTTTTTTTAAATCAATGACAATAGCTGAAATAAGAAGAACAATGGTTCAGTAGCTGATAAAGTCGATACTCATACAGAAACACTGCATTTCTATTCCAGCCAGCCAAAATGACCGCCACTCAGCTATTTGTCACGAAGGATAACTTCGTGACGTGATTTTTGCAAGCTACATCGATATGTCAACCATCGACTCTTTCCAGCCCTATAGGATTATCCAAGACATCACAAAGCACCACCGCAACGCCTGTTACTGCACAAACGCATTGTCATTGTAATTTTGTGTTTAACCTGCCCCCAGCACGGGAAGGGTTAAGTCAGTAATCTACTATTTTTGGTGAATACGGCGTGCGATTTTAATGGCATTAAATCATGAAGGTATTTGTTGATATAACCTACTCTTGATTCATACAATTTAAAATAATGTCATAAAATACAAGACCGAGCACATTGAGACGAGACCAAGCTACATTGTTCATCGAATTCGTCAAAGCCGTTTCCAAGATATCTGAAATACATAAATGTATTTAATGTATTTTTGAGTGTCATTAATCACTCAAAAATAAGAAAGAAATAAGAAGAAGGACGAAGAAAGAAGAACAAAAACTCATTTGTGCTGATTCCGGTCCAACACATTAGGTGCAAAGATATGAAGGTGTTGGCTGGAAATCAGCGCTGTAGTAGGCAGCATATATTTACTGCAGCATAATGCTGAGTCAATTCCTTTTCGACATCATGAAATGTTTTTATTTTCTGTAAATTATGTATTATTTTAAGTTCGATGTCGAAATAAAGTTATGTCAAAAAAAGAAGAGGAAGAAGGGATAAGTTTGCCTTTGATATATCTCAATGTCTGTCAATTGTGTTTGTTACCTACTTATTTTGTGCAATAAAAAGCTTACAGTTTACATACATACATACACTCAAAAATACATAAAATTTCGATTAAAATAATGAAAGGCAATATTCCCTTCGTATTTTTTAATCCATTTCAGACAGGATGTATGGAACCCTTGTAAGAGGCTTGTGGTTACCCTAAGAAAGTCAAACATCTTACTAACCACATGTAAAATGGTTTGCGTTTGCGTACATTTTCCAGCTTAATTATTCTATTATATTAATGAGTTGTGTCTACTTTTAAATACTTAATTCTCTGAAGAAGAGTCGGATATTGAAGGAAAATTTATGTAAATGTTTAAGAAAACTGGTCAAGTGCGAGTCAGTCTATTGCAAATTTAATTAAGGTATTTCAGTTGTATTGTCAAAAAAAACATAAAGACGAATTGAGAACCTCCTCCTTTTTTGAAGTCAGTTGCTATGTAAGTAGTATTTTGTCTATTTAATAGTGTTATTTTCGTCTTAATTCCCAAAAATTACATAGTGAATTTAATTTCTGTTGCATAAAAATCAGCGCGAAATTTCATAATTGATGATTGATTTATCTAATCCTAGAAGTTGTAATCGCGCTAAGGTTACATTAGAAAAGTTTATATTTTATAGTCGTTAAAATCTCTTATACTTTCCAATTTTCTGTACAATTTTACAAATTTTTTCCGTAAAAAACTTTCCACAAAGTATTAAAAAAAAAATTAAATCAGTAAAGTCATTCTCAAGTTTATGTGTCATGACCACGGGAATTAGGGATTTATTTTATACTTACATATCATAAGATATACAGTGTGTTACCAGGAGCCAGACTTTTTTTTAAACAAACTAGTGGCTCCGTGAGCTTTCTGTTGCTTACATTTTCGAAAATGGTTCTGCCATTAAAAAAAAAACTGAATTGAAGAAAAAACCATTATAGTTAAGTGTAAATGATAACCGGCAGATAATTTGATTATTACTTATCAATTTACTTTGCTGTACATTGCTGGCAATTATAATTTTGTTAGAAAGTAAGGCACTTGTCCCACCGCCGACGATGAGCGAGAAGCGAGCAGAGCGAGTAACTAGAAACGAGTGGGCGAGCAGCGAGAAGCGAGTGTTCGAGCACGACGGGCGGCCGCCAAGCTAACAGCGCTGAGCGAGTATCGCTGAGCTAGTTTTATAGCTCAGCGAGTCTTATAGCTCTTGTCGCTGCGACAAATGATGTAAGAGCCAGTTCTCGCCGGCAGTGTGAACCGCCAGCGATCAACTATTAATATGTGTCTCTTTTACTCACACAGGATCTTATATCTTTTGTTTGTTTCTTGAGCGAGAAAATAGTCGATAGCCAATCGTTTCCTCGCCGGCGGTGAGACAACTGCGTAAAAAAGCCTGAATATTAGTTTATTTTTTTAATTAATGAAATGGTTAAGTTACAGAAATACCTTTAACTTCCCGTAAAAAAGCCCGCCTGCCGGTAACACACTGTATAGACAAGGGGTCTTCGAAAACATGTATTGTGATCTTTTGAAGAAAATGTGGTTTGCGGCTGCCAAGCCGCTTACGTTTGTTTGATACGATCTTAAAACATGAGTGGGGTAGACAGACTTGTAATTTAAAGGCGTGGTGTATGTAGACGATACAGTTGAAGAAATTGAATCTAGTACCAAGATTGAATCTTTTCGCTCGCCTTTTATGTATGTATGTAAACTCCTTATTGTACAAAATAAGTAAACAAACACAATTGACAAACAATGAGATAGAATAAGGCGAACTTATCCCTTTAAGACATCTGTACCAGTCAACCTTGGAGTGGATGAGAATTGTTATTTTGTGGAAAGCCGGATTTTATCAGCTTCTAGTGAGTATATTGAATTGGTACTCGTAGATACAAATACCTTTATGTGGTTACTGTGTCGAGTGACAGTTACTTACACACAGCGCAGCTCTAAAATTTAACAAAAAGAAACTATAAATATCGAAATTACAAACTGAAATATAGATGCACAGAAAAACCAGAAAAATAAGACCAGCGCTGGGAATCGAACCCAGGTCCTCGGCATTCCGTGCCGTGTGCTATACCGCTACACCACCGCTGGACAAGAAAAAGAAGAAGATTCCAAAAAACCAATCTTAAACTATAAATAGTCATATAATTCTTATAAGTTCGAATAAGTAAATTTTAAGTTTGTAAATTTAAAAAAGAAGAAATGTAGTTAGGCTACTTAGGTTATAGTGAAAAATGCCGTTAAAACGATTTTCACTCATCTGTTTAATGGATAAAATGCATAATTGATATCCAATCGATTTTTATAAAAATATTATTTACTTTTCCTCAAATTAAATGGGATATACTTGTAAAACTTCCTACTCGTTCCTAATAAGTACTGGCAACTAAGTAGTATGTCGAGCCCTAAGTACGCTTATCCGTGACTTACTTGACCAATTCACTGCTTTCTTCGCCACTCTACACCAAAAGCTAGTTCACCATGTCATACATTTCTTCGATAAAGTGAAGTGGGGGTGTATTAATGTCCCTTACCCTCTCTATTAATTCACGTCACCTCCAGGAGGGTGACGTATTCAACGTGCATAGTGATGACGCCATTTTGGAAGTCAAATTTGAAACAAGTATCATAATGGAGTTGACTTTAAATAGCTTAATTAATACTTGTGGACTGTGAACTAACAAAATCAGCGCGCATTGTGAATAAAGTCTATATGTATGACCACATAGCAATAAAAAGAAAAAAAATACAGTCGAGCTAGAAAAGAGCATGCTTATTTGGGAAGTCACAAGTATGCATTGTCCCAGCTCAGTCAGCATTTAATTTTTAATTTAATTTAAATTTAAGTGCAATTTAATTTTAATTTAATTTTTAACAATTATCTAATATACAATACAATACAATAACTCTTTATTGCACTCCAACACATAGCAAGCAGTACAGAAAACAGGTATATACACAGATACTTTCTGAGGTAAGCAATAGGCGGCCTTATCGCTTCAGAGCGATCTCTTCCAGGCAACCTTTACAATGGAATGGATGGAGAAGTGAGGAATAAAATTTAGCAGTGCCCTTAGTGTAAGTTTTCGGTTACAAAATACGTCTCGATCGCGTTCGCGTTAAAATCTCAATTTGTATGGAAACACGAACATCGCAAACGTGCCGCTAGAGGCGTTGTTCGTGTTTGCATAAAAGGCGCTACAAGAAAAAAAGAAAATACATTAAATATCAATTAACTTATAAATTGCTTTAACCGATTTCACGATAAAGGCTATGCTCAAAGCGTTAACTTTTTGATGTAATAATTAAGTCAGATAGCGTGAAAACGATGTATAAAGATTAAAACTATTATAAAGACTAAGCGCATGGAAAATTGCAGACTTCCCCCATTTATGAATACAGTGGAAGTCATATTTAGAAAGAAAGAAAGGTTTATTTTGGCTCCATAAGTACCACCTAAAACTAAGACTAGAACTAGCACTAAAACTATGCTACTTGGAAACACGGCAGGATACCAAAAAGGGTCTCCACTCAGCATGTGTTGCCGCACATTATGTGCAGCAACGCTGGTTTTCTGTGGAGCCTAAAAGGTTTACAGCCTTATTCATAAAAAATCCTTAATTGAGGTTTGATCGGTCTGTTACTTAGCAGACTGATTAAGCTTGTTAGACGGTTGTCAAGAAGTATGATTCATAAACGCTTGCTAGCAGTCTGCTAGTTGTTGAGCCGCTGATAGACTGATTAGACTCGTTATGTTGGCCACCTTGACAAATCAAAGACAAAAAATGGCCTAATCGATAATTAAAAAAAAAAAAGTTGACAGCAGTGACAGCAAATTAGCAGGAAAAAAAATAAAAAGCGAGAAGTTTGTTTTCCCGCCATTTCCGATCCGCATGTTTATGTTGTGCAAAAAGCCATAATTGTGTTAATCATCCTATTTTTTTTTCATACTTATTGTTAATTTATTGCTGCTAATTTAGAGGATTTTTAAATACAAATTCCTGAAAATATTTTTTCCTGGTTTTTTTTTAATCTTTGCGTAACTTCACCCTTCACTAAAATATCTTCGGTATGGTTTTTTGCTCTTGTCAAAGTCAGCTGTTCAAACTTGTGGCGGCCATTTTGTGACTTAGCAGGAGATAAAGGAGGGTCTACGGTCCGCTAACTTTAGCAGAGCCTTGATCGACTGATTAGCGCTAACAGACGTTTATGAATCATGTTTTTTAGCATCGGGCCTTCAAGGAGCCTTCAAGGAGGTCTAACTTTTTATGAATAAGGCTGTTAGTCTTTTGGTTTTGAATTTCGGCGTGGAGAGTAAGACAGCCGGTGAAATTACTGGCACTTGAGGTATCCCATCTTAGGCCTCTAGGTTGGCAACGCATCTGCAATACCCCTGGTGTTGCAGATGTTTATGGGCGGTGGTGATCTCTTACCATCAGGAGACGCACTTGCTCGTTTGACATCCAGTCAAATAATTAAAAAAATAGACTTTTAGTACAAAACCACTTAAACACCCCAGCCCAGACATAAAATATATGTATATATTGGGATAACTATAGTGGTTTTTACTTCAATTCAGTTTTTCGATTGTTTTTAAATGGCAGAACCATTGTCGAAAAACAACAACAACAACAACAGAAACAACAACAGAAAGCAACAGAAAGCTCACAGAGCCACTAGTTTGTTTGAACACCTTAATTATATCATCATACGGAAATAACCGACTTAATTCCTAACTTGCCCTCTTGTTAATTTCTGATAATAAATAATTGCAAGCAGCCAGTTGATAGCGGCGCTTAACGGCCGCAAATGAAGATTGTTATAAAATGCTAAATTACAACATGCGCGTGCGCCGGGCCGCGAAACGAGCGGGGCCATGAGCGGAGCGGGCAGCGGGAGCGGTTGTCAAATTATTGGATTTATTTATGAAATTGCTGCTTTCAAGATTTTTTTGCAGTAATTTTACAATTAAATAGCTGTTGTCTGCAACTTTGTCTAAGTTTCATGGTTATTTTGCACTTTCCACTGTAAAAAGTAGCCCAAGTGTACCTATTAATCAAAGACTGTCTTGTCTTAATTAGTAGGTACATGATTTTTTAAATTTTTGGAACTTTTAAAACTTGGTATAGATACTCGTATAGCGAGATTTTTAGAATAACGCATTGATTAATTTTTATCGTGATGTTTCACGGGATCAGGATCAATCCCAAAATTCCTTAAGTCTAGGGACACGTACAAAATTGCTTTTAATACAACGTTTATGATCACATAATAATTATGAGGTTAAAATATTTTGTAAAATTCTTGGATTTTCTTTCAACTGTAGGACCTCATGGTTCATTTATAATCAAATATCAAAATCAAAACGTTAATTTAAGTATAAAGAGCTGTTTATGTGTATTTTTTTACAGGTTGAACTTACCCTGTTTGTTTTTGGATCAAATCTTGTAAGTTCATTATAACCAACTTCTAATGGACGGATTGACTTTAAGTTTGGTACACATTATAACTATAGGTTGGATGACAAGGCAATGCAAGTACAGTCAATAAAAGTACAGTGAGCAAATACAGCTTATATAATAAACTTGTAAGCTTGTATTTTGAGACTATCAGTCCGTGAGATCCTGTAATTGGCTATGTGTCACTATTGTCATAATCATATTATTGTAAGCTGTTGTTCTCCTACTACTATTTCTTGTGTACAATAAAGAGTATTTGTATTGTATTGTAATATATTTTTATCAGGAACTTATTATACTACCAGCACCAATACCTCTAACTCTGTGGCCACACATGTTAATGCTGGCGACAGTATTTTATAATTGCGTGCGCATTCACCTGCCGTAGGTAGATACAACGAGAACCATAGTTAGCGGCGTTTAGTTTTGTTAACTGTATAATGTACATGCTCTTTCAAACTCACGGAACGTCATGATCAAATGTATACAGTATCTTGGAATACATCCCAGTGCTGGGCAAAGGCCTCTTCTTGGAATGAGAGGGCTTGGCGGAATGGAATGACGCGTGTCCATTGCGATTGGGAACTCTACACACAACATCGATTTTTCTGATCATGTGCAGGTTTCCTCACGATGTTTCCCTTCATCGTAAAGTGCATGGTAAGTTTCAAATGTAATTTCACACATGAATTCCGAAGAACTTTGAGGTGCGAGCCTAGGTCGAACCCACAACCCTTTGAGAGGCCATTATTCAAACCACTAGGCTCCAGGGCTACGTATTGAGTACGTAATGCTTTATTTATTAACCCCCGACGCAAAAAAGGGGTGTTATAAGTTTGATCGCTATGTCTGTCTGTCTGTCTGTAGCACCGTAGCTCTTAAACGGGTTGACCGATTTGAATGCGGATTTGTTTATTTGAAATCAGATTTTCTAGCGATGGTTCTTAGACATGTTTCATCAAAATCGGTTCAGCCGTTTTTGAGGTATTGAACTTTTAAACGTTTGCGAGCAATTATACTGTGTATACTTTACGCAGCGAGCATACAGCGCTCTGTCATCATCACCATTATCACATCCGACATAGGCCGTCATCAACTACGGCCCAAGCCCTCTCATTTTGAGAGGAGGCCTGTGCCCAGCAGTGGGACGTATATAGGCTGGGATGATGATGAGGAATTTAGCCTATAACAGGCAGTTACGAATGTCAAAAAAAACCATAGGTCAAATTGTTACGGTGTCTCGCCACTGAACCTTAAACCTTTTAACATTTTGTACAAAGATTCAACAAACTCATTAAACAAATTAACAATTCAACAACGGTTAACTGTAGCTCGGGATGTCCCCTGCGTTTGATGACGACATTAGCGACCCCAAATGTCGCTGAATTCGTGCCATTATTAAGTACTCTTATATTTCATCCCATACTAGCTTAAAGCTCGCTTTAAGCTGTTCTATATATTTTCGTCCAAGATCCCGTAGTGGGTTGTATTGTAGCTAATAAATTTACATAATTTGACTAACCGAATATTTGATAAGACTCCATTTATTGGTAAGTACAATTCGATTTATTCTCATTATATTATTATTATTATTATTATTATTTATATAATGCACAGGCAGCTTATAGCTGATGCGTGCATATAATTTGTGTAATTGTCTTCAAAGTACTTATCAAGCCTGTTTTTAAAAGTATTCACTGAGATGCACTGATCACTGTCTCGGGCAAACTGTTCCACTGTTTCACGACGCGGTTGCCCAGGAAATGGCGCCTGGGGTTGCTTGTACTTAGAGTGCGTATCAGTTTCAGAGAGTGACCTCGCAGCCTCTCATTCATGCTCCGTGTAAATATGTCACTTAGTTCAGGTACATTATAGTGTCCTATAATGTACCTGAACTAAGGTACATTATAGGACACTATAATGCACCTTAGTCTACTGCTTCTATCTATTAGCAGTAGATTTATCAGTAGGGTATCATCTATTGGGCATTAATGTGGCGAACACTGGGACATTTTTATTATTATCGAGTTTTTAGTCATCATCGTCATCCCAGGCTTTATACGTCCCACTGCTATGTACAGTCAAGTGTAAAAATATGAACTTATTCAAAGTTTCTAAAATAAGTACCACAGACTCTTATTCCTACGCAATAAGGCCGTAGTAACATATTTTTGAGTGGTTTGAATACTGATTTTTGCACTTGACTGTACAGGCCTTGGGCTGAGGTTCCCACGCGAGTCCAGCGCGGATTGGCAACTTCACACACACCTTGCTTCGCAGGTTTGAGCAGGTTTTCTAACGATGTTACTCTTACCGTAAAGCTTGCGGTAAATTTGAAAATGAAAACAATACTTTCGAAAAACTCAAGAGTTGCGAGCCGGAGTCGAACACGCGATCTTCTGCTTGAAGGGCCATAGGTCAAACCACCGGGTTACCGAGACTTTTTAGTTCCCATAGTGTAAGCTCCCCTACTATTTCCCATAAATTAACAATACTTTCACATCAAATAGCTAGCAATAAATACCCCATGACGCAAATGACAGGAAATCAAGGACATCTTACACCAAGAAAAATTGACAGTCATAAGGCTGACTGTCCAAAATCATGAAGTTTCCTAAGCCACTGAAAACACAACTTTAACATAAAGGAATAAAGCACAAGTTTCAGTGAACTGTTAGCAAGTCAGTGCTGAAATGTGTGGTGAGTTACCAAGTCTCGTATACAGGTGGGATGATCCGTATTTGTGATTACATAGAGGTGGTTTTGCATTGCTTTGAGCTAGTTGGTAACTTTGTGTAAGTTATGGGATACTTATGGGAATAGTGGAAATTTGTAAGACGATTTGCTTCGGTCTAATATGTTTTTTTCTCTTAGGGTAGTTTTATTGAAAATTCACTATGGTTTTTCGGAAATCGATCCCAAATTGAGAAAATATTGCAGTCGTGAAATTAACTGTGCTATCGAAAGTGAAACAATCGCTGAACGTGTGTTGAAGACATGTTCGTAGAAAACTGTCATTTTAGGCATTAATTTCGATGAGTCCCCGATTTGAGCCATATTAAGTTGGAGGATCCAAAATTTTGACTGCTATATCCAAACATGGAATTCTGCAACGACTTTTTTTATTCTTCTTGATACAACGTAAATAAAGACAACGGAAATATATTAAAAAAAGAACCGTTTATTTCAGACCATGAGAGCGAGGCACTTTCAGAGTAAAGGCACTTACATAGTATGTTAGTAGAAATTGTTAACTAAAACTAAGACACAAAAAAAAAAAAATTAGGCGGCTGTCTTGGGAGGATATCTGAGACGTATATAGGAATCAAGGTTTTAAACCCCTTTTTATATATTTTTTAAATAAACTACGTCAAACAAGTAGATAGATCAACGGATCCTTTTGCAAAAGTAAAACAGATTGCAGTGTATCTATCTGTCTGTTACCAATTCCCGCTCTAACAGCTAAACCGATTTATATGAAATTTAGTATAGAGATAATTTCTGACCCCAGGCAGGATTTAGGATAGTTTTATTCCCCAAAACGGCAAAATTCCCACGGGATAGTCGCACGAATGCTATAATAAAACATATAAGCGCTATAATAATCCAAACCATATTAAGCATTGATTGACTAAATATCTGCTAGATATAGGAAACATCAAGGCTTTTTACTTATTGAGAATAAAATAATTAAATCATAATGTTGATTTTAGGCTCTTACAGTAAGATATCACCAGCTTTAAAATAAATTATGAATTAAGTGTTAAGTAAACGACAATAAAATTAAATAATGTTCCCAAATACGGTATTTGACAACTCCTGAATTTGCCATCTTATAATATTCTTATGAAAATATAGATGTACAGACAGTGTTTAGCGAAGAGAAAACAGAAAACGGTTGAAAATTGGATTTATAGTGATTTTTGAAAATCTATATAACCTGTCTCTTTCTCAAACGCTTTTCTCTATGCAGCAAGTACGGTGGTACTGGCGTGTGCGATGTCATTCTCTGTCTAATCTTAAATTTCAAACCTTTATAACTTTGTTATTTGTAAAGGTAGCTTAATTTGTTTCTCTATTCGATCACAGGCATTGTGTTGTTTTAATTTATAAAACATTTACAAAATAGTCAAATACCGTATTACGCAAAACCATGCTTTTTACCAACGCCCTAAGACCTCTGACATGTGCAAACTGCAGTGGTTTCCCATTGACATTTATTTTTGAATTTGGAACGCCGCCTGCGCCGATGGTAATGAGCTCGCCACTCATCAAAATTCAATTCGTCAACTTGGGTAGCGTCCGCAGAAAAAGCAAAAGTTAGTTGTTAAACGGCGAAATGATTTTTATCGACCAGGAAAAGTTATATTGATAAATTGCTCTACGGAGAAAGTTTTTCGACAGGCGAAACATCGCTAGATGGCGTTAGTTACTCGGTACTGGCGGTTAGTACCGTGAGGTACTTAAAGCCGTTATTGTTAATATAACAAGTTACAAGAAACATTAGAAATTTTGCATTTGCAGGTGGTAAGACCTTGTGCAAGGTCCGCCCGTATTGCTACCACCATCTTGGTCGCTAATCTTGCCGTGAAGCAGCAGTGCTTGCACTGTTGTGTTTCGGCGTGGAGAGTAAGACAGCCGGTGAAATTACTCGCACTTGAGGCATCCTATCTTAGGCCTCTAGGTTGGCAACGCATCTGAAATCCCCCTAGTGTTGCAGGTGTCCATGGGCGGTGGTAATCTCTTACCATCAGGAGACCCACTTGCTCGTTAGCCATCCAGTCGAATAATAAAAAAAAAACTAAGGAATTCAAATCGAAGGTCATTGGGGCATGGGACGTGACATGAAATTAAGATGTTGTCAAACGGACGGGACGAACGGATAAATCTAGACGATCCTGGATTTACGCTGTATATATTTTTCAAATCATTTATTTCCCAACTATTTATAGAGGAACGATTTTTTTTTTTTCTGAAATCGTGAAATATTCAGGATAATATTTGAAGACTATCCTGTAGAGCCCTGTGTGGGTTAGGTTAGTTTTGTAATAACCCTGAAGTACTTAAAGCTTAAACAAGCGGTCAAGTGCGAGTCGGACTCGCGCACGAAAGTTTCCGTACCCATTATCTATACAATGTATGTAACACAAAAATAATACAAAAAGAAAACAACAAAACAAAAGAGTACAAAGGCGAACTTATCCCTAAAAGGGATCTTTTCAAGCTAACCTAAACAGGAAAGGAAAACTTGAAGATAACTTTAACATATAATTCTATCTGTAGTGCAAAAGTAGGAGATACAATTCAAAACTTGTCAAAAAATCGATGAAAACTTCGGGTAGCCCCTTAAGTTGCTGACGCTACAGCGTCCTGTATGGCTTACAATTAATTCCCTATCAACAGTTTTTGCGACACTTGGCAGTCGCTTCTTTAACCAACCGTCACTATTTTGAAAATGCTCGTATCTCAAACTAATATGTAAACCAAACTAAACCTTGAAGCACACAGCGTAGAGTTCACTAAAGAAGACCTTTGATTTTGAGATACGAGTTTTTTAGCCGGTCATTATGTATTACACAAACATGTTATGTATTTATGCCACAATTGTATGATATCTGCACGTCAAGTTAGTGGCAACTTTGTAGCTATGCCCGTCCCTTTTGTTTTGACGTGGTGAGAAAAGGACGGGCACAGTGAGCGAATATAAATGGCAAGGAATTGTAAGGGGGAATGCAAAGGTTAATACCGTCCGTTGCTAATTCAATCATCATTATCATCATCTCTGCCTAGACACGTCGCAAAGGGACAGGGCCTCCTCTTGAAATAAGAGGGCTTGGGTCATAGTTCCAACGCGGGTCGGTTTTGGGTTTTCAGTAGCAAGTTTCCGCATGAAGTTTTCCTTTAGGCACTGTAAAGCTCATGGTAAATTTCAAATGTAATTTTGGGGTGTATAATGTTCGGTATAACAACTTTGGATATATTTTCAAAGGATATAACAACATTTGGTATAATTTCAAAGGAAAGGAGCTTCACAAAACTTTTTATAAATAAACCTAACCTAACCTAACCCAAAGTACATCAAATCGAATTAATAAGAATTATTAATTAATTATTATTAATTAAGAATTAATTATTGTTATTATTATTATCTTCATAAATAAATAAATTGTTTTACGTATTAATAAGAATATAAATAGGTTTGGTTTTTAAGATAAATTGCATTATATCAAATGAAAATTATATCAATTGTTGTTATATCCTTCGAGCGGCATCCGTTATTTTGCATATATTCCAGAATAATACAGATGTGAGAGTCCGAGCTTACATTCGTATTTACAATATTATTATGTATTATTTTAGGAGTAAGAAAATAAGAAAAATATTAAAGTTACTGCATTTAGCATTATGTATCGAAAGAATTCCTTTCTTTTCTTAGTAAAAAAATAACCGTAACTCCCCTTTGTTTGATCCCGTTAATTACAACAAAACCATCTCCCCAAAAACTTCTTACTACCCTCAAAATAGAGCACAAAATGTCATGACAGGTTTCAGTCATCGTCAACCTTTCTAATCAAAACCGGGGCCCGAGGAATGTCATTACAAAAGTTCGGGATGCCGGAGCGCAGACTGACGGACAAAAAGTCGAATCGGTTAATACTTATTCGGTTTGTGTAAATTTCAGAATTCCTGAGTCGCGTCATTTCGCTTTGGTTTTCGCCGGTGGTCAGCGATAGGCAACTATTGGGTGATATTTATAATTTCAGTCGATCGGATAGCCGAGTGGTTAAACAACCTGAGTACAAACCTTGAGGTACCGAGTTTGATCCCACGGCAGATATTATTATATGAAAAATACGAATATTGGTTCACGAGTTATTACTTATATAGCGGTATATAGGTACTTAGGATGTGTTTAATTTATGTACTTAAGTATTTATTACTTTCCCGTGGGAATCATGTGGTTTTCCGGGATGAAAACTATCCTAAGTCCTACTTTGATAATTGATATTGTTTATTTTTTCTTCAGGAACCGGTATCGTTGATTTTACACACATGATAGAAAAAAAAATTGAACACAACGTGCACTTCGGGAGATAAAATGATATTAACAATTTTATTGTATGTCAATTTATCAAAGAAAAAAAAAGATAACCATCAGATTAAAGGCGAGAAGAATTCCAAGCCTCAAATAATTAAGACTTGAAAAATCATTTCTCAAACAAAGTAATATTGGCATCAAAATAAGGTTAACATATTTCGCTGTTTTTTAAATAGCACCGGGCTATTTTTATCAATAAATTCCATTCAATATTAATAGCTAACGCCAATTTAATCTGTTGTCGAGTCATTGCATTTTATTCGCGTCCAAAAAGGTCAATGAACTAAAATAATTTCCTTGCTCACCCGCGACCTTACGATAGCTAAGCTTATGCAAAATATGCGTGTTCATGCAGTTCCACCTCCACACTGTAAGAACACACAAAATCACACAAACCCATCTATCACCACCACCACACTACACTGACGCGTTTCGAACTCAACCAGAGCTCATCTTCAGAGTGACACAACCGTACACCATGCTACCAGTTGTTAGACTCAAACAACAACTGGTCTAACAACTGGTAGCATGGTGTACGGTTGTGTCACTCTGAAGATGAGCTCTGGTTGAGTTCGAAACGCGTCAGTGTAGTGTGGTGGTGGTGATAGATGGGTTTGTGTGATTTGTGTGTGTTCTTACAGTGTGGAGGTGGAGGAACTGCATGAACACGCATATTTTGCATAAGCTTAGCTATCGTAAGGTCGCGGGTGAGCAAGGAAATTATTTTAGTTCATTGATATGGACCTCCGCAAAGTAACGCCTGATTCAATAAATTATCCAATAAGGTCAGCAATTTTATAAATTATAAATCAATTATTATAAAACAGTTGCCGACACCTGATGAGCCACACATCGGCCCTTTTTAGAAGCCGAAACTCGCTGACGCCAAAATATTTAACGGTACAGTAAAAAAAAGATTTGATTGCAAAAGGAAAGTGGAACTGTTAAAAATGTGACTCAAGTTGATGTGCTGTTTTATAGAGGTTGAGTTGGGAATATTATATTTATAAAATAACTAATAATTGGAACGTTTGCTTTCCTTTCCATTATAGTAACACATATTGACGCTACACGCATTAAGACTTATGTAAAAAAAAAATTCTAATAAAAACAAGTTGAGTAGCTATGTGAAAAAGGATCAAAAGTCAATTTTTTAATTTGTAACAACTTTATTCCATAAACTTTGGTATAATGTTTTATTTGATATCATTCGATTTACTTAAGAAGTTATCTTTCTACGATGGTTTCATAGTATAAATTTAACCTAACCTAACTCTAGGCACATTATTTAATTATAATTAATAATAACCCTATATAATTTAGATACTTCTTGAGTAAATTAAATTATATCCAATTTAATACACCAAAGGTTATTTAAATCAAATGATATCTTTCAAGTTGCACCTAAATTTGACACTAGGCCTTTAGTAAAGTTATTAGCCAATCTAATCCTGAAATTTGGAACGCACTACAAAAATAAAACCAGAAAATATAACAGTTGTCAATACATTTAAAAGCCATCATCCTAAAGCCTAAGGACGTACAGATGAACTACATTCCAACGGCAACAACTGCGAACTGCCTATTGCCAAATTTTATATTTATTTGCTTTATCAGCCAAGTATGTGGTCTACCACCCTAAAGTTGATAATCGTTTGCATGCCATAAAACAATAACGCCAATAGACGTGTCTGTCAATTTCAAATTTGACTTTAGCGACATATTCATATGATGGGAATTTGTTTAAAAATGGATAGATCACTTATTTGGCTGATGGTACATTGCAATAATGATGTTATTTTGATAAATTAGTCCATGACGCTGTCAGGGCACACAGTAACAACTAATAACTAAAAATGAAAGATAGCATGTAATCAAAATGACGATATGAAAAATTTGATCATTTAAATTAAAATTAAGTAGGTGTCAAATAAATGTAATAATTATTAATTAGGAACTTAATGGTCAGTTTTTTTACAAAAATACCTTTATTTAAACTACTTTACAATGTCATCGTTAAAAAATTCGTATATAGAATTGGCATTTCTCTATTAGAAAATTATGTCTTTATTATTAACTAGCTTTTGCCCGCGGCTCTGCCCGCGTGGTATTCGGTTATCGCGCGCTGTTCCCTTGAGAACTGTGCATTTTTACGAGATAACAAGTAGCCTATGTCACTCTCGGGCCCATAAACTATCTCTATGCCAAAAATCACGTCGATCCGTCGCTCCGTTACGGCGTGAAAGACGGAAAAACACACAAACATACAAACACACTTTAGCATTTATAATATTAGTATAAGTATATAGTATATGGATTTTGAATACCTTCATTCGCGTTTTGCACGCTGTCTGCAACTGCATGGAGCAGTCGGCAATTGCAGTTGGAGTGCAGTCTGTCTGTTCTAGCCTATGAAGGGTGTATAGAACATACCTGGGGACACATCTTGCAGTGATACTTCCTCGCATGGGCATGCAGGGGTTGTAGCTTCGTGGGTCCCTTGCCCAGGGGTTGGGGACCACTAGCAGGCCGCTGCCCGCGTTGGCACCCCCCACCGGTGATGACGATGACGAGCCTGGAAGTGGGGGTTGATGGTTATCGTGTTAGTTAAGTTGTTATATACATGTTTACCAAAACTGTCTATACACCGGATTTTTCCTGAGACTACGAAAGTGTTCTTAGTTCATTGACAGAAACTTCCTAGACCGATTTGGTTTTGGTAGATAATATAAGTTTTATTTTTATTTTACTGGATGGAAAACGAGCAAGTGGGTCTTCTGATGATAAAAGATCACCACCGCCCATAGACACCTGCAACACCAAGGGGATTGCAGATGCGTTGCCAACCTAGAGGCCTAAGATGGGATACCTCAAGTGCCAATAATTTCACCGGCTGTCTTACTCTCCCCGCCGAAACACAACAGTGCAAGCACTGCTTCACGGCAGGATTAGCGAGCAAGATGGTGGTAGCAATCCGGGCGGACCTTGCACAAGGTCCTACCACCTGCAAATTAAGTAAGTTCATTCATTGTTACAGTTCAACTTGTAAAATACGAATTACCTACTTATTTAAATCAAAAACACAAAAATATGGAAAATTACAGGAATACGGCGGAGGGGGATACTTTTATTAATTTTAGTACTATCGATATCAAATAAAAAGCTAATAGTTAGTTTATTTCAAACATATAAACAAACATGTCATGTTGTAACATTTTTAAACTATCTATAACAAAGGAACATCAAAAAAGTATGAAATAAAAAAAAAACTGACTGCCTTAATTATTTCTTAGGGCCGATTTGGTTATTTTGTAAATTTTACGCTGAGTACCTACCTACTTACTTTCTGTGTTGATTAAACTATCTTGTATGCATAAACGACTTTATAATAATTATTGTTGTTTGTTGCATTAGGTCGTAAGGTTGCGGTAAGGTCTAAAGGCCGGCAATGCACTTGTGACTCTTCTGGTGTTGCAAGTGTGGGCGACGGTAATCGCTTACCATCAGACGATCCGTTTGCTCGATTTCCTCCTATATCATAAAAAAGGTGGCGGGTGAGCAAGGTTTGGTAGTCAGTGATTATTGTTGTTGCTGTGTTAAATATATCGATGGTATTTCTGGCAGAAACGGATAAGTGCACAATATTTATTTACTTATACGGTTTTGCTAGACAAATAAAGCAGAAAAAATTGAGTATGTAACTATTTTTTTTTAATTTGCACTTATTCGGTTTTGCCAGAATACCCTCGATATTTTTAAAGATAAGTGGTGACCAACCCGATCGTCCTGGGCCCAGCCCGGCTCCGTACAGCATCTGGCTCATGGACTGATGGTGGCCCAGCCTCTCGTCCGTCTTCTGGTGCCCCACGGACCCATCTCCCGTACTCATCTTGGCCTGAAAAGAAATAAGTTTGTTTTAAAAATAATGCATCCATACGTAATAACGTTTGGGCTCTACTGAAAACCAGCGTTGGTGCACATAACGTCATGCTGAATGGAGGACCTTTTTGGTGTCATGTCGTATCCCCACGTAACTTAGTTTTATTGTTGGTTTTAGTCTTATTACTAATGTAACGAAAATAAATCTTTCGTTTCCTCTCTTTGTTTCTGATTTTTAGTACAAGCTTTTCTGATGACAGTAATTTTATTAGTTTTTTTTAAACATTATTTGGTAACGGTAATGGCGAATAACACCGCAAAAATGCTAAATATTTATCTTTTTGTAAAGGACTTACGATAAAATTTTATCCCGGATTTTTTTATAGTTCTCGCGTGATATAAATGTCAGTACTTGGGTGACTGACATTTGCTTGGGCTAAAACTCGATAATAAGCCCATCAGTGGTGTAGCGGTATAGCACGCGGTACGGATTACCGAGGACCTGGGTTCGATTCCCAGTGATGGTCTTATTTTTCTGTTTTTTCTGTGCATCTATATTCAGTTTGTATTTTCAATTTCGGTTTTACGGGATGACCGTAAAAGTAAAAATTTGGAATTGATATAAAAAATACAAAAAGATTCCAAAAAACCAATCTTAATTCGATAATAAGCGTTTTCTTAGAGATAGTCCAAGCTAGATCGATTTGTCGTCCCCGAAAACCCCCCATACCAAATTTCATTGAAATCGTTGGAGCCTTTTCCGAGATTCTAATTATATATTTACATATAAATACAAGAATTGCTCGTTTAAAGGTATAAGATATATAGATAGATTAATGATATAAATTCTAAAGTTTAAATATTAATCATTAAAATTCTACTGTATTCTTACAAATAAAAGAAATCAATTTGAATTTAAAATACCTAATTACCTACAACAGCCCAATCTAATGTTATCACATACAGAGCCAGTAAAAGCTAATATGATGTAGGTATAATATTTCAAAATCTGACCACCGACATAACTTAGGACTAATTTGATTAATCCCGGTCCAATGATTTATCCTTATCACTTGCTAAGTGACTAAGTGAACAAACGGCTAAGTTGAGTTGACCACCTTTGTCTAGCGCCCTTCGTAGCTATTTATTATTTGAAGTTATGTCACTTTGCCACAAGGGGGAGCTTTATACACAAAAGGTTTTAAAGTTACGGACAGATTCGAGTGGGTGGATGAGTTTTCATAACAAACTTTGTGTGTAATAGGTAGTTTTTTAACCTCCGACGCAAAAAGAGGGGTGTTATAAGTTTGACCGCTATGTGTGTCTGTGTGTCTGTCTGTGGCACCGTAGCTCATAAACGGATGGACCGATTTGAATGCATTTTTTTATTTGAAAGCAGGTTTTCTAGCGATGGTTCTTAGATATGTTTCTATATCAAAATTTGTTCAGCCGTTTTTGAGATATTGAACTTTAAAGTGACAAAAGGTTTAAAAAAATACTTACCTACTATCTAGGATTAAGTGTGATCAGACGTGTTTAGTTTATTTTAGTTATAACCGCAAATTTAGTTAGTAAAGGCCGTAATAAACATACTTTTATATGTTTGTTAAAACATTACTAAGAGTTTTTGAGCGTCACGATTTAAATGGGTCCTGACTGTTGAACTTTAAATTAGGTAGGTACTTAACAGAGTTCTAGACCACTAGACTTATTTTCTTCCTTTAAGTTTTGGCAGTCGGATTTTTTGATTTTTTAATTTAATGTTTTATTTTACACTTTTTTGATATTTATGTGAAAACGGTAGATTAAAAGTATTATTATAACCCATATATATATATTAAGAATGGGCTAATTATTAGCTTTCATTTGATACCCATATTGTTAAAATACAAAATCCTCCGCCATATTTTTTTTCGTAAACGCCATATTTAAATATTGTATAGCCTATGTCACTCCGACAGTTATGACGAATCCAATAATACCTCATATGTTAAACTCCGTCTAGCCGTTTAGGCAGCAGCGAGGACCAAAGAAATGGACATACATACATAGATACATACGCTCGAAAAACATAACCCTCCTTCGGGCAGTCGGGTAAAAAGAACATTAAATCCGTCTCGTTCATTTTGACCCATGTGAGCAAGAGATTATATTATTTTGGATTCTACTTTCGTGCCTATACGTAACTAACCCAAATATTGGTGTATTCATATCTCATGCAACCGTCAAACTGCGGACAAGTCCCAACTATCCCCTAAGTGTAGGGTGACCATTCCATAACTTACCTAGGACCCATTAATAACGCATGATTTCTCTCGCGCATGCGCGTAAATTACAATTGTATTAAAATATAGGCTTCGGGCTGCCCTTTGACGTTTGTAAGTTAGGACACGTATAGAGCTGATAAAACAAAATGAAACAACTCAAGTTAGTCGATTATGGAACAATTTTTTGGAACAAGGTGATACTTGACTGTCTCGATTTACGACTGGATTGTCTAGTGGTAAAAGAACCTGACTACAACGCTTTTGTGGACCAGTTATTTGTATGAAATATACGAATCTTTTTCTCAAGTTCTTAACATATTTTTATGTAAGTATTTATCCCTAGGACTAGGTTAATTGAGTATTAACTCATCATCATCATCATTTATTAATACTAATTTGGTATTCTAAAACAGCTGCACGGTTTTTAATGAAATTACGCACTCAAAATTATGGTTTTTGACCTTAGTTGATAATTTGATACGTACCATAAGTATTCGGAACCAACCGACAAGAGATTCGGTTGGTTCCGAAAGAGTGTGACGTCTCTCGATGAGAGCGGAACATAGATGTCGCTAGTGCTGCTGCATAAGTAGCGTAGTAGAAATAAGCAACCTGAGATATGTATGCATAGGAAAAAATCGTGTCTAGATTCCTGTCCAGCGGTGGTGTAGGGGTTATAGCACGCAGCACGGATTGCTGAGGACCTTGGTTCGATTCCCAGCGCTGGTCTCTTTTTCTGGTTTTTCTATGCATCCATGTCTCAGTTTGTATTTTCGATTTAGTTTAGTATATTGAAAATGGGACGAAAATTTTCAATGGAGGTATTAACAACTTTAGGTATTATCCAGTGAAAATTCAACTGACCGGTACGGGGCTGTTTTTGCGGACCCCGTTCTGAGGTTAAAGTGTCAATGCACTTTGGAAAGGACCTAGTTATCTTAAACATAGTAAGTTATGGTACTTATATAAACGGCGTTTAGTGTGTTTGTTTACTTATGCTTTTACATGGTTATGGTTTATTATAGAATTGTGAATCAAGGAATTTTCCTAGAATAATACTTTTTTGCTAACACGTTCTTGCCAGCCGTGGTAGCTCAATAACTTGACATATAATGTAGCCTCTCAAGTAGAGGGTCCTGGGTTCAAATCCGAGCTCGCATCTAAAAGCTTTTCAGAATTTACATTCGAAATTTACCACGAACTTTACAGTGACAGAAACTTGTGGAAACTTGCGAAGCAATTCAATGGTGTGTGAGAAGTTCCCGATCCGCACTGCGCCTGCGTGGGAACTTCAGCTAAAGTCCTATGAGAGGCTTGTGCCCAGCAGTAGGACGTGAGCCTGGGATGACGATTAAAAACTGCTTTGGCTGCTAAGGCCGTCTTGCAGGAAAAAATAAATCTAGATTTAGTAGTTAATCCAGACTTAAGCTCGACAGTTCCATACAATTTGACACTACTAAACTGAGCTTAACGCTAACTCGAGATTTATGTGTTTCCAGCAAGTAGCCATAAGTGTCGGAATTTCCATGGCGTATTTGTTCTTGGCGAGAAAATGTCGCCATAGTAAAATGCTTATTCCTTAGTTAGCTATTCAAAGGCCGAGTTCAGTTTTATTTAGTTCTAAGGTTATATTTAGTTTATTGGTTACAAACATCTGCGGTTTGCTATAAAAAGGCCCATGAGGCATGTTTTATGTTAACAATATTAATGCGCATAGGGGTAATCAAGAATTTTGTAATTACAGCGATCCATGGTGGCGCATGGGGACAATATAAAGAAGTTAGAGTTCTATAGCTCAGAAAGGGAAAAGTGACCCTTAGGGCTCAATGTTGTCTGTCTGTTGAGACCCTCATTTCGTATTTTATAAAGAAACTAGCTGATGCCCGCGGCTTCGCCCCGGTGTAGTTTTTTTTTTAATTTTCTAAATCTTCTTTTATAAGAACCTTCTCCTGACAATAGCAAACACAACAAAAAAGAATTAGCGAAATCGGTCCAGCCGTTCACGCGTGATGCCGTGACCAAGGGAAATAGGGATTCATTTTTATATAGAAGAAGATATAGAATATTTTATACAGGTTTCTTTTATGAGTTAATGTATTGTAATACATATTAAAAGCATTATATTGCAGTTTTCACTATTTCTGACTTTGAAACTTCTTTTTCGGTCCCTCACTAAGCGCCAGTCTTATCCACACAAAGTTGATTGGTAGAGACCCTTTCAAGAAATAAATTAAATTTTTACATGTATTTCATAACATAAGCTTTGCTTCCTTTGGGACTAGGTCAATTGATTACAAGATAGGTACGATCTGTAAAAAGGGTGTTCCCATACTAAAACCGTAGAAATCAAATACTTGGACTACTTCTACATATATAATAATTATAATGTATGTAGTTTAGATAACAATACAGGTACAGACAACAAAAGTATAGTCAAAAAAAACAATGTTTTTTTTTAAGAACACTAATTATAATTATCCACCCTTACAACCCACTATCACTTAACCCTTAAACTGCGCATGGAAATTAAATGTCCCATCTCTCCGCCAGAGGGCGTTATCGGCCCAAATTAATTTGCAACGAATGTATCGCGGGTCGGGTAGTTGTGATTTATGAGTTCTCTACCAATAGTTTGTTAATTTATGGCACTATGCGGCATTGTTTTGGACCGTGGCCATTCCGTAAAAAATGGCACGTAGTTTCGGCACATTTTGACTCTAGGATTGTTGTAGTAACTAGAAATTTATATTAGATCATCAGCATTATCATCGAGTTGTATATGACAATCCACAAGTGCGTACCGGCGTCCTCTCAGAAAGGAAATGGAATAATTTATTTAGCTTTAGACGCGGTAACAAATTTTATAAATAGTTTCATTTTAAATGAATTTTTAAGGTAAACAAAATGAATAAACGCAAAAATTTGTTAAAAGTTTTTAGGTCCATGTAACTGTGGGATAGTGAAAATTATTATTTTTTAATATTGGCAGAATGGAAAGGCTTGTATATTGGATGATGAATTGGAAACATGAAATTTTTGAACAATGACGTAAGTATTTATTAACCGACAAATGTTGATCTGAGAATAAATTCCACTGTCTTAGTTACGTAAAGCTTTATACTTATCTATTTTTCACAGTGACCGGGTTAACAATATAAAAACAATTTGGTTATATTCGTTTGTCGAAGATAAATAAACTTAAAACTGCTACGTTATAATAAACCAAAATAAAAATAATTTAAACTCTATGTCTCCGCTGAAATGCGCTCCACAAAATACTTTTCCGTTATGTGACATCGTAAAACTGTTTTATAAACGCCATAACTTCCACAACCTCTCATTTCGTTAATGTAACTCTGCAAATTAGACCCCTATATACAGGGGAATAAGGTGATTTTAGAATGCTAGAGCTGGAGTTTATACGAGTTTGCTGTAGTTATGGGCTGAATAGCGTCGCGCGGTAGAGATTCTTTAGTAGAGCGCCATCTATCGTGGTTATTGGCAACTTTGGACGTGAATTGCAGCAAACACGGTGTTTACCGACCTAGTTTGCCGATGAAAGGGTTAACGTACGAATTAAGGGTTATATGGCTTACTTTAAGAATATAAATTCATAAAGACCAGTTTATGTATAGAATGTTAAAGCTTGCAAAACCTTGTTATCATTACAACCAGTTCAGTTTTTAGTATAATAAATGCTGCTATTTTTTACTTTCTTAAATATTGTTATGCTTACTGTTTCTTATTTTTATAAATTTTATTTCAGTAGAAGTTGAAAAAAAAACCGCTGTTTCCATTAATTATGACTGACCTGTTTTATAAAATTATTAACATGTATATTTGCGCGTAAACCATTTCATGTAGGTACAAAAACAAAGAAAGAATCACAAACTTTAAAGGATCTCTATCAGTCAACCTTTGAGTACTTCGAGCAATTTTCATGTATCACATGTGATACTTATATTTTTAAATTGCATGATATTGTATCCCACTGCTGGGTAAAAGCCTCCCCTCTTGACCTCCACAGCTCCCGTTCTGGCGCCATAGCAGGCCATTCCTATGCGTACCTATACGGCCAAATCGTTCTGCCAGAAACATACTATGTGTCGAGAATTAGTCAAATCAAGTATTATAGCGTTATTTTTCTTTAAACAATCAAGCTTCACTTTGCATCAAAATTCCGCAAAAAAGGCAGCAGAAAAATAAAATCGTCTACAGCAAATGTGGGCGTTATCTGGCCGAGACGTTGTCAAATGACGTGCTTTTGTCAGTCCCATCCTGAAGGGGCATAGTGCAAGCGTGTAGATGATGTATCATTTGACACCACGGTGTGTAAGGACATGCCACCAGTACGGTGTGCATGCGAGGGGTTAAGTTTTTAGTTTGAAGATAATTTAATGATCATATTTTTTTTGAGAATAAGAAAGATCTACCAATAGGTTAGTGTTCTAAAAATATCTAATTAGTCTCCCTGTTAGATTATTAGAAAATAGTGCGTTAATATAAGTGCGAGTTAGACTCGCGCACGAAGGATTCCGTACCATTATTATCTATACAACATTAGACATCAGCAAAAAACACGTTTGTCGTATGGGAGCCCCCTTAAATATTTATTTTGTTTTAATTTAATTATTTATTTTTATAGAGAATATATGACTAAATATTCTATGAAGCGTCTATCTGTTGCCGTTATTAATATCGAGCAAAATACGGCAAAAAAATCACGTTTGGTCTATGGGAGCCAGAAAATTAGGTACCTAATTTTGCCATTACCGGACTTACATAATACATATATTATATGCCACAATTCAGTTCAATCAGATACCAGAAAGTGGGAAAAATTATTTGCAAATTTTGATACCATGATAAGTCATGACAAGACTTATCACACATATATGTAAGTAGAACAAAAGCAAGTTAAACTACCGTATACCGAATAACACAATTAAAACACCAAGATGTATAATTAAGTAAAAGAAACATTAAAAACTAATTCGATACGATCAATAAAACAGGCAAAAAGAATTCTACTTGCATGCAACAATCATAGTCTACATGATAACTGAGTCGTTTAATGTCTAATTACGATTGTAAAAACGTAATAAAACAGACAATAAAGTGTACAAATGAACATCTTAATCTTCATAATAAATATATTTTAAATTTTGAACATGAAACTACCGTGAGACTCACTCATATTAAATGAAACTCACGTCTTAAATCGAGTTTAGCTCGACATGTTTCGGGCTAATTCGTAGCCCTTTTTCCTAGCACTACACGCCACCGCTCTGCTAGCGCGAATACCCGATGAAACTAATACCGGCGCACAACTACCCGCATTTTCATCGTCATTTTCATTTTCATATTTTCTTTCAGAGTCGCGTTGCTCCTAGGAAGAAGGGCTGTGAATTAGCCCAAAACATGTCCAACTAAACTCGATTTAAGACGTGAGTTATCCGTTACAATAACATTTAAAGTTTTTACCTCTCCATTTCTCCCGTGGACGTCGTAAGAGGCGACTGAAGATATAGGTTAAGTTATACCGTAGGCGACAGGCTAGGCTAGGCTAGGCTAACTTAAACCTAAAATTGCTAAAAGAGGCTCCGAAGCGGTAACGTTTCGTGTGCTCTGCCTACCCCATTTGGGAATACAGGCGTGATTCTTGTGTGTGTGTGTGTGTGCTAATATTTCAATATATCGTGATTTTCACTCATAACTGCTACCACAACCAACCAATCGTTTCGTGACCAAGTTCGGATAGTTCAAAGGACCCGTGCTGCTAAGCAGACAAACTCTACACTTCAGTCTACTCGTGTTCTGCAATGTGGCTAAAATAAATCACATCCAAACAACTACTCTACACCACTAAAAAACAAAGTACAGAATGTTTGAAGGCCATGATTCACGTGAATAGCCGGTTGCCGAAATCATATTTTCACAAAAAAAAAGATACGATAACTACAAAAAAAGGAACTGTATGGTGACCATCGCAAATACCCCATACCTCATTATCTCAAATATAGAAATGACCACTACAGAAAATAATGGAACTACAAATGTCCGTCCTAGTTACCTCGTAGCCCTGTTTGATGGCCATGACGCCTCGTGGCCGGGCCCACGCGGCGTACTCCAGACCATCTTTCTGTTGGCAGTGCTGTTGGACAAAGACAACATCATCAATGTTTTTCTTATTGAAATGGGGTTAGAACGAGCAATTGGGATTGTCAAAAAAATCTAGTTCTGCCACACCGTGGCCACACCAATGTAGGTAATTTGATAAAATTGATTTATAAGTATGCGTATATAGAGCACCAGCTTTACTTTACTTTCTATCTGTGGTGAAGTGATAAACTGTCAAGAATGACACTCACGGATGCCACTGTAAGACAGCGGTCGTGTGGACGGAACTTTCATGAGGTCTTAGTACCCGTAAAACACCCGCATTCAACATGACAAAAGTCAAAGTCAATAGTAGATTGTACAACAAGAGCATAAAACGAGCTGTTTTCCCCGAGATGTTCATATAGGTACCCGAACCGGTACGGAAAGGGTGAATAGACACGTCGAGGGCAAAACGGGTTTAATGTCCGATGCGAGGAGATGAAATAACAACAGTGGAAACATTTTTTACATACTAGGTAGGTACCTTTTATTTTTCATACATTGCTAAATAATTATAATAATTTAGTTTTCTTGATTAATTTTGATTTATTTGATTGATTTTTATAGAGATTAAAATTTATTAAAAACTATATAGAAACTTTTTTGTTTGCTGTACCCTGTGCTGTAGCGGCCACAGCAATACATAATCTGTGAAAATTTCAAGAGTCTAACTATTACGACTCAAGAGATAGAGCCCTGTGGCAGACGGACGGACAGACAGACAGATAGACAGCGGAGTCTCATTAATTGGGTTCCGTTTGTGTACCGAACCCTAAAAAGAGTAACTCCGCCGTGTTAAGTGATTGAAAGAAATGCACTAAGTACCTATGCAATTATACATCATACACCAACAAAGATACGATGAATGCAATGCAAATAATAAACACAAAGAAAAGTTTTGTATTTCAAAATTAACTTCTAATACCTACTCAAAAATATTTTGCACTTTACTGTACACATTTTTATTTCCATTTTCTCTTATTTTCAAACTAATTAAAGTTAATTAAGTTAAGACTAATTTTAAACTCTGAGTCGATGGGCTTAGAGTTTACGGTAACAAGCGCGGCAAATGCCATCTTAACGTTAATTGGAAGTGAAAATACTACATGTCAAACGTATAGTGTAGAAAAAAAATCAACATACTGGGAAAATATTATTAATTAACTATTAAGTATAGTTTTGATTACTCGTAGTATAATAAAATGCTGAAAAACAAACCAAGGAAAACTTTTAATATTTCCAAACAGCTCCAGCAAAAGCAATAATTCTCCATCATTGAAGTTTTTCCACTTGCAACATATACAACATAAATGTATGTGTATGTAGGAAAAACGATTTTTATATCCATGACCCAGCTAACATATAAAATGTTAGACCGAAACTCGGCTGCTTACTCGCTCTGGCGCTGTATGAGAGAGTGAGATGGCTGCGCACGTGTGACGCAGGCCGGTGTATATGTGTGGCGACGTGTAAAGATGGAACAGGGGGGATATGGAGAGGACAGTAATATAATAAAAATATTAAAATTTAATGGAATTGAAATTGGAGGTCTTGATGTTCTACCATTTAATTTTGAAATCGCTTAAGGGTAAGTAAATAAACTTCGGAAAAGTACTTAATTTACAACAAGGGTCAATATTTTTTTTATTGTTTGTTATTCTGTTCCGTTGTCCAAGCGACAAAACAGTGAGATAGTTTCCAACAGAAACTGTTAAAATATATCCTACAAATGTGCTTAGGAGATAATCTATAAAGTATGGGCCTGTAACTACGACAGACATTTTTTTGAAAAAAAAAATTGTTTGAGAAAATTTGGTTATTTAAATAAAATAGTTTTCATTGATAATTTTTCTTTAGTTCTATATGTTATCTTTAGTTAAACTCATCGAACTTATGTACGTAATATTGAAATAACCACATTTTCTATACTTTTTAGGTAGCTAATGCTGTCACCAAATTTTAGTCACAAACTACTAAATCATAATATTACATAACTCTTGTAATTTTGAATAAATAAATTACTTCAAGTTTATTTATCTCGGTACTTATTAAAAATGTCGTGGAAAATAGTTTTTTTAATCGACTAAGGCTGAAGATTAAATTGGCTAAAGCTAGAAATTATATGATATTTAATCTTTTGCAACTCATTGTTAAAGTTTTTACAATAAAGCAGTAAAGTAGCAATGACTTTTTATTGCACACGGAATAATAAATACTTACTTCGGAAAAATAGTACATTAAAAAACATAACAATAGACTTTTTATACTTACTCTCTAGAAATCTTTAAGATCGACTAGAGAAAATAATAACTTTGTTTTTTGCTGTCAATTTCAGTTTTTTTTTTCTTAAGTAGATGTTAATGATAGCTTAGAAAATTTAATCAGGACATAGTAATGCAAGGTTTCCGTGAGAATACGAGTGACTTCATAGCAAATAGCGTGCGCATGTGAACCGAAGGCAAAAACAATAAAACAATAATTTATGTTTTCATGTCAATTAGAAAACAATAGTTATTAAGACATGATTAAATGAATAAAAAGCAATTACTGGCGATTTCTATGAATTGAATATATGTGATATTCATTTAGCATGATTATTTCATTTTCATTTGGTCATTTTATATGAAAGAATGTTACCAGTGCATGATGATTTTCAATATCTATATACTTATTGACTATAAGGCCAAACGGAGCCCCATTGTTATCACTTAAGTGTCATTCTGTTATTTCTGTTCATATATCAGCCAAACTGCTGTAGTTACAAACTTCTAATATTCAAAGCCATCTTGTGTTGTAATGGCTTATCATTGTTTAGAATTCGTTGAGTAGATTAATATTCTATTTCTTGTTTTAAAACATATTTTGAAGCTAAGAAATGAAAAGGCATTAAAGACAGTTTTTTTTCAAATACTCGTAATTTTGTTTATTTATTTTTTAAATTCTCATTGGCCTATGTAATTATGATAGCGTGTATTTGACACACTTTAAAATCTGAACGGAACCGTCAGTAGTCAGTACGCGAGTCTAACTCGAGCTTGGTCGGTTTTTTAATTAGTTTCTCTTGATCACGGCCGTTTTGCACATGGCCGAAACGTCGAATTAATTAAAACAGTTATAAAAGACGTTTCGTTATATTCTTCAATTTTATTTCAAAGTAAAAAAGAGGCATACAATTTTTTTCTCTACAAAACATTTTCAGTCTCAACACAAGAACATACAAATTCTAAAAATGAGTATCATCTTTTAGCAACTATAAAATAAAACTTGTGACCAGCTCCACGCCTCCCCTATTCTGAAGAAAAACCGAAGACACGAGTATTTTTCTTATCCTCGCTGTGTGTGTGTGTCGTGTGTGCACACACTCCCCCCACACACTCTCGCACGTACGTCTTGGGTAGTAAAATATTATGCTGTCGGGTCTTGAAATAACATTGTATAGATAATCAATAACCGAGTTTTATGTTGAACCCTTTTTAACTAGACTACGGTAGCTTACGAGACCGTACCATTATTCCAGCCTATATACGTCCCACTGCTGGGCACAGGCCTTCTCTCAGAATAAGAGAGCTTGGGCCGTTGTTTCTACGCGGGCCCAGTGCGGATTGGGAATTTCACACACACCATTGAATTGCTTCGCAGGTTTGTGCAGGTTTCCTCACGATGTTTTCCTTTATCGTCCTGCTCGTGGTAAATTTCGAATGTAATTTCGCACATGAATATCGAAAAACTCAGAAGTGCGAGCCGGGGTTTGAATTTGAACCCACGGTCCTCTGCTTGAGAGGTCACACCACTAGACCACCACGGCTTCATTTGATGTCATTGATGAGCGTTTTAAAAAAAGTGTATGTTTAACTTCAAAATGTATTTAATTTTTTCATACAAAATTTAAGAGTCAGTTTTGTGACGCCCGTACTGAGTGTATGAAAAAAACAATTATAAAAGACGTCTCATTATATTCTTAAATTTTTCGGGAAGCAGCAGTGCTTGCACTGTTGTGTTTCGGCGTGGAGAGTGAGACAGCCGGTGAAATTACTGGCACTTGAGGTATTCCATCTTAGGCCTCTAGGTTGGCAACGCATCTGCAATACCCCTGGTGTTGCAGATGTTTATGGGCGGTGGTGATCTCTTACCATCAGGAGACCCTTGCTCGTTTGCCATCCAGTGAAATAAAAAAAAAGTCACAAAACTGACATTATTTTGGGTCATTTTTTTAAACTATCGGAATCGATTGTGCTTTTGATTCTGAGTAGGATTTTTTTTTCCAAAATTGAAAAAATAAAGGCTTTTTATGAAAACGCCCTGATACTAGTCAATGTCAATGACATTAAATCAACTCCTGACACCCAGTGCTGGGGTCCAGACACAGACCTACTCACAATCTCGGCCTACAGTCCCGAAATAGTTCAATGTGAGTTGGTAACTTCACACATCTTCGAATGTGCAGGGCTCAAAGTTTCTTTAAAGGCCGGCAACAGACCACCCCGAAGTTCGAAAATCAAAGTTCGTACTGTACCGTCCCTCTCGCTCTCGTATTAAATAGTATAAGTGTCAAAGGGAAACAGACTTACAAACTTTCGCATTTATAATAGTCGGCCGAATATTGTTACCATTATTATAATATGTAAATTAATTTAATTGTACGTATCTGAGCAAACAAATCTTTATTTTTTTTACTGTTAAAAAAAAATCAGCAAAACTACGATTTACAATACAGGCTGTTATTTTTTTCCGTCATCTCCAACCCCTAAGGCTGGGCATCAGTGACGCATCAGTCACCGTCAGCGGGCGACGCCTCCGGCCGTCGACCTCTGCGTCATTACCGGCTAAATTACTTTAGGGGTTTTGTAAAGTCTTAATACTGTGGATAAATGGGATTACTCGATGAGATAATGGGATGTGTTAAGAGTCGTTTGATTTGGATTATTAATTCAAGGAGCAATTGAGGCCGAATGTGCATCACTGGGAATTTAATAATTTTAATTAACAAAGGTGAACTTCTTCTTGAATGGTATCTCGTCAGTCGTTCTATTCTATACGATACGTCATCAGAAACAAGAGTAGACTACAATCGAAAGATAAAAGGACCGAAAATTAATTGTTCATTTTTGTATTGGTAATTAATTTTATTTGTTTTTATTAGCAGAACGTTTGCTGAAGGAAAATAAAGATATAAACAAATCTTACAGCTAATGTGGTAGTAATGATAACAAATAATATTAGAAACATAGAGGTGACTTGAAAAAAAAATGTATACTGCGTCCCTAAGGACATAGTGGTATCTAAAAAAAACACACTTTTGAGCTGTACCATTTGATGCAGAATGTATTAAGCTCTACCACTTAAGCTACACATTGGCATAAATAGCCACAAAGCGTTTTTTTCAGGTACTGCCTCTTGCCTAAACAGGGCAGTATGGGTTCTAATATTTTTGAGGCACGCCACAGAACCCTAAAAATGAGCCTCCTGTTTTAACCGTTCCGCTGGCAATCAAAGCACATGAGACAAACTGCAAGATGCCGAGAAAAAATCTTAAAGTCTTATATGGCTATCACATGCTATTATCGCTTGTGACGTTGACAGATTCGCTTATCATGACTGTGACAGATATACGGACAGATAGACAGTGAAGCGAATAGCCCGTACGTCTCTTTTTAACTAGAGCAGTTAGATAAGGCAGGAATGAAAATTGGTAATGTTCTAGTTCGACGCGTTGGTCAGAAAACATTTAATAGTTTTTTTGCAATCTAATAGAAAACAAGTACAAAAAACGAGATTGCGTTATGAAGTTATTAATTAAAACAACAGTATTTATGTTTCTTTGTTTCAGAAATATTGATTCAATCCCAGTGATTGGGTTGGAATTAAGTACATACTCGAAATTAGATGAAGTGGCCATAACAAATTCCATCAGTATTTCTTTATGGACAAATTTAAGTATCAGTTTGTACAGGCCTTAATAAGGCGCTGCACACACAGGAGCAAATTACCGAGATGGCCGAAACGAGGCGGTCTGTCGCCAGCCTAAGACGGATGGCCGAAAAAGGACGACTTGTTGTGCCGAATTTCAGAAGCTTTTGGGAGGCGAGTGTGTTATTAAATTTAATAATTGGGATTAATACAACTTTTTGGGTATTTGTAATAACAGATATTAAACAAGTTTGCAAGACGGCAGTTTTTGCTGATTTGGGACCATTTTATGACATGCCCATACATATTTTAAATTTAAATTTATTTTTTCTTCTAATGTTTCTTTCAAGCAACGCCGTACAATATAAGGCAAGAGCAAAAGAAGTGGATTTTCGTTATCATTTTAATATCAAATACAAACAAATACAAATAATTTATTTGTCAAACATAGGTTAAAATAGTTGGTACACTGATCATAGACTTGTATCACTATGCTGCGCCCAAGGGCATACAAATATAAATACCAATGCATCAGTCTAGGTTTATTGTAGATTATTTGACAAACTTGTCGTCTATTTTCAATTAAATAAGAGAAAACTATAACAGAATATAGTTTGAAAAGATATTTAACATCAGTAGTTATAAAAATATTAACATTCCGTTATACGACAGGTAAATTGTCGGATTACATACAGGCTACTTCCCGAAAGCTAGTACTTCTCGAAAAGCTCACCGATGTAAATATACGAGTATTAGTTTGCTAAAATACATACCAAAGCCTTTAGCTAAAGTAGAGAGTACGTTTTCTTGTTCTATTACTTATTCTGTGGTTTAACTCCAATGATGAAAATGAGCACGCGACGAATACCGTCTTTTTCCATTCGTCGCAATGAGCCGGCACGCGGAGGTACGAGTATAATTAACAGTAGCCAGGCAATTGGCATTATTGTTTCATCTCATTGCCAGGCTAATGTACACACAAACATACACGCCCGAGGGGGAGGGCTTAAGTAGAGTATCTCTATATTACTTGTTGGTTGGTGGTTTCTTTATCATTACCAAACTTCATTACCATTTTATAAGTAGTAGTAACATTTGAAGCATTTGCAGTGGATAAATTTGATTTGTTTGATTGAATGTTGGTAGCTAAGTATTATGCAAATATTAAATTAAATGCTTATTTATTTTGTGAAATATAAGATTTCATATATATGATTGCTTTTCTGCCATACCCTGGTCTAATCAGCATGTAAAATAACAAATTCCTGAATATTATTATTTTATCATTCTACTATTTATTACTAATTTGCAATCAAACCAAGAAGACAGGTTAGGTACCTCATAGAACATAGAATGTTCGCCCATGGATTCCAAAAAACTTTAATTTTCTTGTGTATAAATTTACTTATTACTTTGAGTCGGTGAAATGGGTACTTTTCAAATAATTTAGTTTATTTGTGAAGCGTCATTTCATAAACCGATACGATTGTTCTTAGGGTTCCGGAACCAAAATGGCAAAAACGGAACCTGTCTGTCTGCCTGTCTGTCCGTCCGTCCGCGGCTTTGCTCAGGGACTTTCAATGCTAGAAAGCTGTAATTTCGCACGGATATATATGTAAACTATGTCGACAAAATGGTACAATAAAAAAGTAAAAATATTTTTTTACGGTACCTCCCATAGACGTAAAGTGGGGGTGATCTTTTTTTCTCATCCAACCGTATTGTGTGGGGTATCGTTGGATAGGTCTTTTAAAACCATTAGCGGTTTGCTAAGACGATTTTTCGATTCATTGATTTTTTCAACTTTAAAGTGCAAATTTTCATTAAAATCGAGCGTCCCCCCCCCTCTAAAATCTAAACAGGTGGGTGAAAAAAATTAAAAAAATTCAGGATGGTAGAAAGTATATCAAACTTTCAAGGAAAACTATAACTGCTAAGTTTACTTGAAAATTATTAGTAGTTTTACTCTTAAATAGCAGCCTAAAGTATAAAATATACCTAAACTTGGAAGATTCCGTATGAAATACGAAATCCTTAGAAAAATATTACTTAATTTTTTCGTAATGGCTACGGAACCGTATTTTGGGCGTGTCCGACACGCTCTTGGCCGGTTTTTTTTCACAATAGAGTTGCTACACAATTAGTTAGGAAATTCATTATTTGAAAATTCACGTTGATTTTTAAAGGAAAATACTTTATTACTCGCCGCTCGCAGAGATTTCAACTCAGAGAGACTAAAACTTAATCCTCATCTAATGAATGTTGACTGTTCAAGCACCTTTATCTACTTAAAAAAATAACAAAAGAGCTAAGTCTCTTACACTTTTTGTATGAAATAATGCCCCGCGACGCTTTAGTAAGAAGATGATGACAAATACAGTTAGATCGAAAAAAAGAGACAAAAAACGGCGCCCTTTCTGATTTAAAATTATGTTGTCACCGAGGTTACAGGAATTAAATGATGGTACAAGTTATCTGTGGTGTAGATCGACTGCATAGTCTTGATACTGTTATTCAAAAACTATAAAAGAACTTTTTTATTGTTATATTAATGTAAATGTAAATGTTATGTCTAAAAAATAGTAAATTAACTGTTGTCACTCTCAAATCAATTAAGAACAACTGGTATACTATGTATACCTACGTACAGAGTAAGTTCAAATAATGTCAGGAAACAAAAATATGGCTGTCAGAAATTTCTAAGCTCATGGTCAAAACTAAGTGTGACAAAATTATTTTCTAAAAATAACTGTAAACATGTGTCGTGTAAATCAAGCATTTATTTAATTTTCATCATCATTATTCGTCTGGACACAGGTCTCCCCGTCCAGCTCAATCAGTGTATTTTCAAAAGCATTTTCAACGACCAGACACTTTATTTGTCTGAGTTGTATAATATAATCTGTGCTGGTTAGAAAGCATAATTGTGACAACCTGTTTCAATTATAGTGAACTCTGATTATTGTTAATAATTATAATTTTATTGATTCATAGAATATTGATACCATTTAATTTGTTCCTAACTTTTTACTAAAAGAAACAGTCCTATCTTATGACTTCACAACTTAACAAAGATCAAGATCTTTCAAACACACTTTACGAGTAAAGTAACGTTTCTCAAGACAGGTAACCCCACAACTCACCCCTTTGCAAATAACCCTTAAATTAAAATAAAATAAAAATAAAGGGCAAAGGATTTATGTCCCCAATAATACGGTACCTTATGAACTGGGCCATTGTACCTCTCATAATATTGTATTGGAAGAATATTTATTGGCGTCTTCTGTAAAATTTATTGAAACAAAAAATAAAACAGTGGCTTGTACAAGTATTTATTGCGTAAGTGCTTATAAAAGGAGTTGATACTTTAAAGTAATTTTTGAAAAATAATACAATTTTGTTAACGTAGTTACCAAGTAGACACTAGTAAAACAAACTGTCTCATAAAAAAGGAATAATCCTGTGTACAATCCACCGTATATTTTAATTACTTTGTGTTAAAAAAATACAAGCATTTTTTGCATTGTCTGCAGTCTATGCCATTAACCATTGAGGAGTTCCTTCGGGGATGATTACGGCTGAACCACAGTACCACAAAGATGTCACTATCAGATTGTTGTATTGTCATCAGATTTACATAATTATGCCAAATTTGAAGTCGATCCGACTGCTAGAAGTGGGTCAAAAACTTGCAAGATTTGATCACATACATGTATGTTGATGATTCATTCAATGTACCGTATATCATTTGATTTTTTTATATATTTTTATTGCTTGTTTGTTTTTAACACAAATCAAGTTTGATTGATTTCGTTCCTGTTTCCCTTTTTTTCCGATATTGACAGCAGTAGTGCTCGAGTCATATTATATGTGTGTATGTATATGTATCCTGTAAAGGGTCCTCCCGGGCCCTGTTTGGGAACTTCCAAAGCTTTGGCTTTGGTATTTGTTTGGGGTCATAAAAGAATAAAAACTTCTTTTACAGTGCTCTATGGTGGAGTTTATTTTATTAAGGAATATCAATGGATTTAATCATCATTCCAGCCTATATACGACCCACTACTGTGGGCACAGGCCTCCTCTCAGGATCAGAGGGCTTGGGCCATAATAGTTCCCCTCGGGCCATAATATTCCGAAACGGGCGAATGTGTGAGCAAGGGTTTACACATTCTTTTACAAATTCAGAGGCCTTGTCAAACCATTATGCCAAATCAGTTAATACTAATGTGGGAGATATAAAAAATATAACTGCATCTTGCAAGCAATATAATGTGAAGAAATAATATGCGAATACCTTAGGGTAGGGTTGCTTTGTAAATTTCCGCTTGATTAAAAAGAGATTTGAGCCTTTTAATTAATATAACTAGGTGTATTATAAGTAATCGTTTTTGAATATGCATGCTTATTTTAACTTCTGGTAGCCGTAAGCGATTCGATTCGCATTTCGTTGTTCTTTATTAACATGTGAACAAATATGAGGAATTTATGGTTGAGTGATTTCGTTCTATAGAATTGTCTGTTCTAGGGTCAGACACGTTTGAGGGTCGAGAAGAAAAAGTCATATCAAACTTCAATATTTTTTTATGTAGTATCACAAAATGCATTTAAATGATGGTATCATCAATTTTTTCTAATAATCGTTTCACGCCGTGGCGGCTTAATGGTTTGTTTATGGCCTTTCTAGCAGAGGATCGTGGGTTCAAACCCCGGCTCGCACCTCTGAGTTTTTCAAATTACATGTGCAAAATTGCATTTGAAAATTACCACTAGCTTTACGGTGAAGGAAAACATCGTGAGGAAACCTGCACAAACCTGCGAAGCAATTCAAATATGTGTGTGACGTTTCCAATCGGCAGTGGGCCCGTGTGGGAACTACTGCCCATGCACTCTTATTCTGATAGGAGCTCTGTGCCTAGTAGTAGGACGTATATAGTCTGGGATTATGAATTGTTTCACATCACAAAGTCTTGAATGTTTAATATTTTAAATATTTAAGTATGTGTCAGCCGTAGGACGTCCACTGTTGAACATAGGCCTCCCGCATAGATCTCCAGTTGCTTCGGTTAAAAGTGACCTGCAAGCACCGTGATCCTGCTTTAACCAAATCATCCGTCCATCTCGTTGGTGGACGTCCTGAGCTGCGCTTGCTGATCCACGGTCTCCATTCGAGAACTTTTCGGCCCTAACGGCCATTCTGTTTGTTATGACATGGGTGTTGAGATGTTTGTTATGACAAAAACATAAGAGGTAGTCCACGCGTCAGATTAGACATAAGCTAAGGAGTAAAATAATTACCAGCAAACAAATAACGTCATTACAGTACATTAATCATCACCATCAACAAAATCACCTCAGAAACAATACTAGCAATATCATTGCTACAAGGAAATTGGCCGTAGACGAGGGTGTCCACAATTAATCCGGCAAATTAGGCCCGTCCCGCTAAAATCGATTAGGACCGTCCCGAAATTCAAGGGACAGCCAATTCGCAGACGCTGCGTCGTACCAAGATAAACATGCCAGAGTTTTTTCCGTTACGGCAAAGACATTAAGCAAGGATGCTGGGGTGACCATGTATAAACGAAAAAAAATTTTTTTTTACGTCTAGTGACTTACTTTATACCCTTTTAAGCTAAGCAAAGGGGTCTTGTCTTGACCTACATAACTCCTATTCTGACGCTTTATCTGGCTAGCTCTTTAGACAGTAGGTAGGTACAGTGAGTAGAAGTCTAGCTAGTAGAATTTTTTTCGCTACGTTCACTAAGTCGTGAAAAAAAACATAATGTGGGAACTTGCATAAGCCCGCGAAGTAATTCAATGTTGTGTGTGAAATTCCCAATCCGTACTGGGTCCGCGTGAGAACTATGGCTCAAGCCCTCTCATTCTAAGAGGAGGGCTGTGCCTAGCAGTAGGACGTATATAGACCGAGATAATGATGATGATTAATGCTGTGATAATCGTACAGTATTACTCGTTAATCCTGTATTTTATATATAAAGTCATTAGTACAAGAGTGAGGAACAATAAAAAGCTCAATACAAAGACCAAGATGGTTGTCTTTCAGGCTTCCATCATGAGCATCCTTTTGTACGAAGCTGAAACCTGGAACAACGTCTGCAAAACAAGAGCGTCGGTAAAACTCCTTCTACATGCGCTGACTGCGTAGGATCCTGGCTATTTCATGGCAAGACAGGGTCACCAACGAGAGGGTTCTAGAAATTGCACAGCTGCCTAGCCTAATCGCTCTTCTCAAACTGAGACGCTTACGTTGGCTAGGGCATGTGCGTAGAATGGAGCCCTGTCGATTACCACGTCATGTCATGCTCGGCGCAGTGGCCAGTGCCAAGAGAAACTTCGGAGGACCTTTGTGTAGATTTAAGGACTGCGCTTAACGAGATATGGTCGCCTTCAAAATTGACCACCTTGACTGGGAAAAGTTGGCGGACAAACGTACAGGTTGGCGCGGATGTGTATTGGAGAGTCGCAGGCATTGCGTTGAGGCTTGGCTCAAGGCACTTGCTGACAAGAGATAGAAACGACACCAAGGCGGTTCTGCACCAATATCCGCGGACTTATCTTGTCTGGCCTGTGGGCGAACATGTCGCTCTCGCATCGGTCTAGTCAGCCACCAAAGACGTTGTGCACAGGCAACACACCAAAATTCGTCTGGAACAGACGCGTAGGCCCGATGATGATGATTATGTAAAGTTAATATAAGTGTGATAAATAAATAGAATACCTATAGACGACCAATTCTAGTATTAGGTAATTTATTTCAGAAATTTTGGAAACAGTTCTAACAATTTTGATGAAATTTGTTAAGTACAGTTTCTTGGGAGGAAAAAAAATCGATTTAGTTTAGTCTTATCTCTAAGAAAGCGCGTGCTCTCGAGTCTTAGCTCGATCAAAGCTCTGTCGATAGTACTAAATTGAAAACCGAAACAGTTTTCATGGAAGTAACCCGTGAATCTTTAAGATCTTTTTTATGGGAACAGGTATCCTAACCCTGCCGTCGCTTTATGTTTTTGAAATAATCATGTATGTAAGAAAGAACATATTTGATTTTCCCACTAACGTCGATAAGCCAAAGGCTACTGGAAACACAGGGAAGCTTAAAGTTCCATCTTACAGACTGGCTAAAACCAAAAAGTCGTTTCTGGGAAATTGCATACGTTTTTGTAATAAAATTCCAAAAATTATTACAAATGAAACAGATACAAAATTCAGATCTATTGTCAAGAAGACATTAATATCTAAGGCGTATTATAAAGTTAATGATTATATCATGGACAGGGATATTTGGAAATAATTCCGATCCGCATTCCCTTCGAATCCCTTCAAATAGCGAACCTACTGTGTTAAAAATAAAGTTGTGTTAAATACTTGTGATATATAGATATAATTTAATAATATTGTAAATCTGTTTAAAAAAATATACCTCGTTGAGTTTCTTGCCGGATTCTTCTCAACAGAGGTTTTTCCGAACCGGTGGTAATTTTTTTTTGACATTCATAAGTGCTTGTTTTAGCCTAAATTGAATAAAGATATTTTGACTCTGACTTTGAATTATTTATCGAAAATTTATTATCATACTTTATTATTATTAAAAACATAAATCACAGTTTTCAAGTTCTAGCTGCGTGCTGAGATCTTATACCTACAGCTCGTAGCTCATTAACAAATCAATTTATTAAACAAATCTAAATCGCCATCTAGCGAAAGAAAACCCAACTTATCACCTAATCCAGTCCTCCGTTCAAATCAAACTCAAGATGCTATCTCAAGAAAAAGTCGTAAACCGCAGCCACCCTACCCTGTATGTCATTACCGTGGGGTCATTACCGCGATGAGTAGAGCCACCATTAATCTTCCAGGACCGGTCTCTCGCCTGTCAAAATTGCGGCCACCGTACGATAGATATGTGCGTTTATTGTACGCATTGTTGTCTCACTTTGGCCATTGTTTTTGGTCGCCCTAGTGTTATTAATATCGTAAGTTAATTTCAAGTGTTTGGTAGCATTGCGATGGTAATGAGGGTTCCGTTAGGGTGGTAATGAGTTAGTGATTTTAACTTGTTTTGGTAGCAGTGAAGTGGATTAAGTTGAAATGTCGTATGAAGTAAATACCTAAGACCCTTTGGAATCCGTTTTATAAAGGTAGACTTGCCATTGCAACGTTCAACATTGCAGTCGGGACCCATTTAAATCGTGACGCTCAAAAATTCTTACCTAATGGGTCCCGATGTTGAACTTTAAGTTAGCTACTTAACAAAGTTCTAGCCCATAGACTTGTTTTCTTCTTTTTAGTATTTTTTAAGGCAGTCGGGTTTTTGCGTAAACGACACGCATGTGCATTCAAAGAATTATAATATTTTAATCAGATGATAAGCTAAGCAAATCTCAAATCTTATTTTAAATGTTTCTATTTTGTAATTGTGTCATTTATTTATTTAATTTTTTTAACCTAATGTGTTATAAGTTTGACCGCTATATGTGTACGTCTGTGGCACCATAGCTCTTAAACGGCTGAACCGATTTGAATGCGGTTTATTTTTATTCGAAAACAGGTTTTCTAGCGATGGTTGTTAGACATGTTCCATCAAAATCGGTTCAGCCGTTTTTGAGATATTGAACTATGAAGTGACAAAGTCGGGGGTTTTCCAACTTTTTGTTTGTTAGGTTATTAAGTGTAAATGTATGCAATTCTATTAAATTACAAATATTATTATTATTATAATGTATCTGATATGATTTATAATGAGACCAGAGCCTAAAATAAACTTTTTTTTTATTATTAAATCCCGTCCCATACACGTATCGATCGGGAACAATAAAAACTTACCTACTTTGCCAATAGTACGTAAATTTACAACATATTCATCGTTTTTTAAGCAGCACGAGTACTTACTGAAAGCCAGTAAAACCTATTAATATTCATTTAAAAAAGGAATATCATTTATACTTATTACACGTAAATGATACTACGCAATGTTCCAAAAAACCAGACTACGAATTCACATGAATCTTTCATTCATTGCTTCAAACATATAATTTTAAACAGACATAACTTTCAAGTAACCACTACAATTCAAACTTTATTGCGTAGACATAAAGTCTTTAAGTAAAGAGCGATAGTGTTGGACATAGTCGTTCGATATTTGAATGCAGCTAGGGCTGTAACAATAAGGGAATTCTTACAAATGATTAAACGTTAATCATATTCAAATATTTAATCGGTGAATTGATTTTGACGTAGTGTAATTAAGCCGTTATGATCTGGCAGATGGGACTCGTTCAATAATCGATTGTTGACGCTTGAGTGACTGGCAATGCATCACCTATGAGAACTTTTTGTTTGACTGTGGACCTGTGTGATTAATAGAGATGAGCGAAATTGTTTTGATTTGATTTGATTAATAAATGTTATTAGTTGGGGTTTGATCGTGGGAAATTTGCAGATGGTAAAAAAAAACCGTACTATTTCAGAAGATGGTATACTACCTTATGTTTTTAATCTGATTGTTTAATTCACAAAATTTTGTGCTCTATTTTATGTATATCGGGTGTGGCTTGTAATCAATCAATCAAGTCAGCCCACATCCACCCACTGCTGGGTTAAGGCCTCTTAATTTTTACACCACTTTGCTTGGTCCTGCGTGCTAGTAATAGGAGCCAATAATTAAAACATAGATCGTACTCATCATACTGGATGGTAATTGTCAAACGACGATTAAAATACATGTTCAAAAGCAATCTTATCCCTTGAAGGGATTTTTACCAGTCAACATTTGACTGAATGGGAGGACTATTCATTTAGGTTTCAAAAAAGCTCTATGCTCAATGCTCTATGTTATGTTCAAGTCTCGGTCTCCAGTGCTTTAGATTGTCCGCGTCCGTCAGTCAGTCACTCTTTGAGAGAATTGAACTTAACCTCATAAGGCCCACGTCAAAATTTAGATGATCACAATTTGAAGCTATTATGTCAATCGAAAAAAGTTGACATTGTTTTTATTACCAGAATGATTGTAAGATATGGTGCACTGGTTGTAATGAAGATAGCTATAACACTGACTGAACACTCCTAAGATATTAAAAGAACCTATTTCTCAAGCCCGATTTATCACAATTTTGGGAAGCGGCGCTCGGTTGGCCTGACATTTTAGAACAAAAAACACTCGCTGACGGCGACGTTTCCAAAGCAGGCGCACACTGTCAACATAGGGCAAGTACAGCCGAGCGCGTCGCTAACAATGATTTCTAAATGAAGTCTAAGATTTTTAAAAACGACCAAGTTTATAGATGCACTGGACTGGATTCGGGATTTGGTTCTCTTGACTAAACGCGCCGATAATGCTAGCAACTGTACTATGTCGCTCTCATCCAACTCATTTGACAACATTAATTGCTTGTCTACGACAAAAGCGGCGTGTGGTGACGTCTATCAAATTAAAAAAAAAAAAAAAAATTCAAATGATTTATTCAGTAAATAGGCCGCAATGGGCACTTTTACACGTCATTTTTTTAAACTACCAGCGCTTTCGGAAAGACCATCATTGCCAAGAAGAATGCGCCGCAAGAAACTTGGCAGAAAGTCATTTTTTCATAAAAATATAATTACAAATAAAATACAAAAAAATAATAATAAAAGAAATACAGGGATGTATGGGGTCCCTTAGTTACAATACTAAACACTAACTATATCTAAACTATATCTACGGTCGCAACTACCATAAGTCTTTTTTTTGTATCGAATCAGAATTTATTTTGCTTTATTGTTTATTATCATTAAATGACGTTCGTTTGGACGAATATCATAAATTTTACTGGAAACTTTGAAAACATTCAAGTCGCATCGTCCGTTATATTTTCCGGCAGCGGCTGCCAAGTGGCTTCCAACTTTTCACTGAACTAATCGCACTCGTGATTGATTTTAAACGATTGAATTAATCAAGTCAGCACCGTTATTATTTCCCATCACTATTTGTTCCTACAGGCTGTAGTTTTTTTTGTCTTTTCATTTGTATGAAAGCCCACAGCAGCCATCAAAACATCGTTAGGGCACTATAATATTATATTATATTGCCAATTTTTTTGTCGTAACTCAAAAAGTTACTTTTGTCGGCGACCGTTTCTTTATTGTATTTTGATATGTCAATGTGGTATTGTTGTTTTTTGTCAGTTACAAGTGCGAACTTTTTGGGGTGAGAACGCAATTAATTTTAGTATGAAGAGATGTAATCTTATAGTCTTTCTATTTTTAATACTTGCTCGTGATTGTCATATCTTTTGTACGAAGAACATAGAGTTTTTTTTGTAGCATTTACTAACTAAAAACTATGACTTCTTATGTTTCGTCAACAAAGTTGTTTAGTTGTTCATTTGTATTAGGGTACCGTAACTCAGTTTGTCATAAACGGAACACTTATAGGGTAATTAAGTTGTCCGCCTGTCTGTCAGTCCGTCCGTCTTTTAAAATCTTTTCTCAAGAACGCGTAGAGGTATCGCGCTGAAATAAATCAAAGATTAAATAAATGAATCTTTTAAGACAACGAAGATTAAAAAGGTGTTTCCATACAAATTGTAGGGGAATCAAATCCTTTATGGTACTTCCAGCAGCCCTAGAAACTTGAAATTTGGTCTGAAGGTAGCTCTTATAGCACAAGTAATAAAAAAGTCAGAAAATCTTTTTTATATCTGTCTGTCTATGTCAGTTACTACTTCCTTACGAGCCGGGCTCTACTAGGTAACACTGAATTATCATAAATACTACTTAGCTGTTTTGTTGTTGTTAATGATTATCATACTTACTTTGTAACAAAGTTTTTTTGCGGGGAAATAGTAATCATCCTGTACGTATTATTAGATATTATGAACCGTACCGTGTTATACCTTTTTTTTTAACAGACAGATAGACTTTCTAGCCTCCAGGTCATTCGAGCGTGTCTGCGCATGCGGTGATAAGCGATAGCTGATCGGCAATTAGTGGACAAGACTGACGTTACGCGAAGGAAAGGCGTCCACAAAAATGCCTAAACAATTTCACAGCCACTCCTAGCTGGCACTGACTAAATGAGGATTGCGTGACGTTATATAGTATACGCAAGTAGGTATCGTGAGATCTATTTGAGTCAATAAACTTTTTCACTTCTCATGCTCCTAAAGTTCGTGCTTATGCTGGATTTAGGCGACATAAAATGTTTTTTTATGCTCTAGTGCATAAAATAAAATCTTCGTCTAAGTAATCAGGTGTCAACAGCCACAAACAAAAAGTTTCTTCTTTTTTAATAATTCATGATTTATATAAAACTAAAAATCAGTCAAATGAATAAAACTAAAAAAAATATAATTATATAATAATGCATGAAAAATAGAAGGTATATAGAAAGTGAACAATTGTATCCACTCTTGCTATTTAATTTCCTCGCAATATAAGTGAAAAGTAGAGTGTAACATTTTCCCCTCGACGTAGCTATCCGTCCACCCTCGCTGTACCGGCTCGGGTGCCTATATGAACGTCTTGGGTAAAATGGCTTGTTTTATGCTCTTGTTGTACAATCTACTATTTCTTGTTTGTTATTCTGTCCCGTTGTCCAAGATACAACAGTAACAGTTTCTTGAAAAAAATATTGTAATATATGCTACTAATGTGCTCAGGAGATAGTCCATTAGTAACTACGACAATAATATATGTACGCTTGATGAATTTTGACTACAGAAAACGAAATTAGAAAATCAAAGTTTTAACTTTTAAACAAGAAAAAGTTGATCGACCTATTTTGACAACTTTGACATTTAGAAGAAAGAAAGATATAAAGAAAGAAGACTAATAATAATAATTTATTAATGTAACTAAAAATTCTTTCTTCTAAATGTCAAAGTTGTCAAATAGGTCGATCAACTTTTTCTTGTTTAAAAGTACTTTTTTTACTATTTTCATGTGTTTTTTCTGGTTTATTTGTGTGTAATTTGTGTATTAATATACAGAAGACACACAAATACAATAAAATTTACACAAATTACACGCAAAGAAACAAAAAAAGAAATACATGAAAACACACATGAAAATATTAACATACATAGACACAATTTTGTGTGACCGCAAAAGCGAAACGGTCGCTGACTCAGCATAACGAAGACATGAATTAAATGGGTAATATTTCAGGACGAGTGTTTTTTGTACCTTACAATGGTATCGTACAGTCAGCAACAAAGAAATGAATACAGCCAAATTGCAAAAAATATGTTTACACAACCTTAATGTTCAGGCAATAAAGTCCTGTATACATTATTTTAGGCACTTCAAACGTATGTATATTTTTGTTGCTGACTCTACATTACAAGGCCTTCTAGTACATTCTTTAACCGCACCTTTTCTGTTTTTACTAACTGCAGCCGTTCTTAATAAGCTAGTTATTTCGTAAAAGTGTAAACCTAATTGTTATTAACTAACATGAAAATAGCTGTTACGGTCTTGATTGCACAGTTCCGTTTGAACCTCGCCCAAACGGTGTCGTTTTTAAATACATTCAATTTTCTGTGTTGTTAAATACAGCAATTTCTCTTTCTTTTAGTGCGACGAAAGTCTAGTAGTAAGTACCACAATTATGAAGATTTCCCGACTTATATCATTTAATATGAGTGAGTTTCACGGTACTTTCGTGTTTAAAACGATTATGAAGCTATATTATTTATTGTTTTTTTTTGTAATTTATTGAGTAATTTCTTAGATTTTTCAAACAATCAACATTAACAATTTTGAAAGCGTCTGTCTAATTTTAAGGGCAAAGTTATCTGCCTTGGTTTGTATCTGAGGTTTCCATTAGATGCTTCTTTTTAGGTCCATAGTCAACATCATTGTCAAAATAACAAAAATAATCTCCATAAAGCTTTTGCGTGTTATGGGTCTTCTTAGCTCGGAGGACTTAGTACTACCTAGTAATTTGGTAGTTATTTTGTGTATCAATTATGTAGTTTTATTAATCCATCTATCTCATTTTTTTATTCAGGTATTCCTTTGCAAAAAATAGCTTTTAAGTTCAAACTTATGCAAACGTCCTCCATCCCCTCCTGGTCAAACAGGTTTTTTTTGGATAAATCAAAAAAATTATAGCATTTTGTATAATTAAACAGAAGCTTTGCAAGTTAACGAGTAATAGTAAATCAAGACTGTATATACTCGTATATTAACCTAACTATATTATGTGTGTCCGTATAATAAGTCGACGGTCCATATTCGAAAAATTACTTAAGTTCCATATCAATTCTGTGCACTACTCTACTTCGAGTATATACAACAGGCCAGCTTCTTAAGTTTTTTTAACTGTACATAATGTACATAATAGATACAATATTTGCCGCAAATTAGTACGAAAAACTACATTACGAGTAATACGTGTGGGTCGACATGCTCTTGGCCTTTTTTCTCAGCTACTGTTTAATAGTGATTGTTCGTTTTTCTTGAATCCACAAGTGCCGCAAAAAGTATATATTTTTCTTGTCTATGATTATCTGCTGTTTCTAACTCCTTTTATAGAATTGTGGGCAAAAAATGAATTATTTGTCTCGCTTGTCTTGTCTGCTGGTATTTTTTTTTCTTGCAACACTGTAATACTTTGATCAGGTGCTAATATTATGTGAAAAAGTATTGTTTTCTCCAGTGTGTCATTTGATGAGCAGATAGTCAAGTAGTTAGAGAACTGACTACGGAGCCTGAGGTCCCGGGCTCGATCCTGGCCGGTACAGATATTTTGTATGAATAACATGAATGTGTGCTCCCGGGTTTTGGTCGTTTAATTGTATTTAAGTATGCTTATCCGTTGCCTAGTATCCATAATATTACAAGCTTTGCTTAGTTTGGTACTAGGACAATTGGTGTCAATTGTCCCATGATATTTATTTATTTACAAAACAGTCGTCATTTCGCTTTAAAACATTTTTTGTCTACTTCAAAGTAAACTTTTTTTCTCACGAGATACCGCGTTCTAAATTTAAATAAAAAATCCTTTTTTAATAACCACATTAGCAAAAGCTAGGGGCATGAATCCATGCAAATATTCTCAAGAAAAAGAACTAAATGCGTCGATTTTGCTCTATGAAAAATTTTACATGATTAATCAGTGTCCATAATGATTTCGAGTACGACATTTACCTAATCCGTCATCAATAACTACATCTTATAAGCAAAAATCCAGCTTTAATATTAAAGCATTAGATTCAAAATAGAAAAAACGCCACTGTGACTGAAACGTTTGGATGTACTTAAAGTTAAAATGCAAAATTCCTAACCGACATGAGACGGCATTTAGACAAAAATACCAAAGCGACGTATACGCACACTACTTTTCTCCTTTACATCCCTTGTCGCTTAGGCTTGCTTTCTTTCAACTTTGGACATGAATACAAAGGCGATATTTGAAGTAAAGGCTTTAAAACTAGGGTGGTCGGTGAACTATTTTGCATACTTTTGCGTCGCCGCGGGTGTCGCTACATTCAATCGAGCACTTTAAGAAGTAAAAGGGGTGACAAAAATACTTTGCAACTCTGCCTTAATTCCTATTGCTTATTACCCATAAAATAGAGTTGTTAATGTTGTTTATTAGTGGAAAGTATAACGTAGTTGGCTGGCAGTTAATGATGCGTTTCGAATCTTAAACAGGTTTTGTCTATTTAGTACGGAATACGACGCGGTTTTTTTTTAATGGTAAAAAATGATCTGTTTCGTCCCAGGAGCATGCAAATTACGAAACGTGAGAAAAAAATCAACGGTTTTAGTGAAGTGTGTGGATTAAAAAAAATCTATTAGGCAGAGAATATCGGGCACACAATTTTTTTTTTTATATAATATGGATGTAGATAGCTCAGTGCTGGGGATCTAGCCAAGAGTCCTTAATATACAGATTGACGTCATTTAGATCGCTCAGTATGGGAAAGTCTGAAACTATCTATAAGATCTGTTTTAGGAACAATGTAATCGATTTTAGTAGCAAGAAAAATTGCATCTCTCTCTCTGGTGATTATTCTCTCTAGCGTAAGCGCGTTAAAGTCTAACTAGGCTTTTATTATTTTCGTTGTTTTTTTGTGTTCTTCTTGCAGCAGAATATAGAACATTCATCCGCGACGTCAAAAATTAAGGGGCATTGTAATGTATTATTTCCAAAGTGTACTTACATCGACACCCCCGTTGTTCCAGGGGGGAAGAGCATAATGGGAGGGGTCGTGGTGCCCCCCTCCCATGTGCTCCGCCATGACGGACATCCAGTGCACTAGACCCTGCGCCCCGCCGCCGCCTGACGTGCCTGCAGAAGACAAAGGCATGAGAAGCATCCTTAGTAGTTGTACCAGATAGAACATGTATTCTCTAGCGTGAGGGTAGCAGAGGCAGCGCTAGTGCTGCCTACCCTGCTGCGGTAGGGTGCTGCTGATGCAGGCGCAAAGTACCTAACTACCCAGGAATTGATCCACTACGCATCAAAAGCATGAGAAGCATCCTTAGTAGTTGTACCCGATAGAACATGTATTCTCTAGAGTGAGGGTATGAGCTAGCGTATGGGGACTCTAGGTTCACTCGAGGATGTTTATCTCCAAAGGTCATCTGTTCTTCGAACTATGGAACCCGCCCATTGCCACTTTAACTTGCATATTCTTCGAGCTAAATCGGTGGCTTTAGTTGTTCAGCAAATTTTTGTATGCAAGATTCTATCGCACAAAGTATACCTCTCTTTTTAGCTCATTGCGCGACTCAGAGTCTGTCCAAGAGGCCAACAGTCAAGAACTTTTAGTGTGTCTTAGATATAGTCGATACAGTATCTACCATCTTCTAGTCAATCTGCCGATTAGGTATATAATGTGAAAGATGACGCGAATTAAATTTGATCACACTTTAGCATCCTTCTGCTTCTTCATCTTAGCATCAACCGTCACATTACAATTACTGTCAAACTCACCGGTCGGCACGGCGGCGGGCTGCGCGGCTGCCTGCTCCTGCCCCCCTCCACTCCACACGAACGCTGACGACGCGCCCGCCTTCTGAAACATATGACCATGTTAGTTTGGTGCAAAGCTGACTGACTGTGTATGCAATACACTATGGCAATGAGTTATTATTGGAGGTAAGGGTCCCAGAGGTAGGTACGCAAAATGCATCACTAGATAAGAAAAGATACATTTTTTTGTCTCCACCAAGTGTAGTTTTAAAGGGGATACTTTTTAACTTCACGCTTGGTTTATTTAAAAGAATTTTCATTAAAAAAAATGACAGTTACGCGAAATTCTAATGGTAGTTACGCGGATTGGAATATCCTCTACGATATCACTCTTACTCGTATAGTTAAATTCATAAATTCGCGTGAAAGAAAGAGAAAGATGAAATTTTAGCAAAACGTGAATTCGAAACATATTTAAGTAAGTATTCAGTAACCATCATATTAATTTATCCTCTCTTCATAATCAATCTAAAGGTGACCCTCTTAAAGAATATTTTGGTTGTTATTGCATCTTGATCCCAGCCTTATGCGTCCCACTGTTGGGCACAAGCCTCCTCTCGGAATGAGACGAGTGCCTAGTACGTACAGAAAATTTCACACACACCATTGAAGAAGGAATTACACTGTTCACCATTCGCTTCGTTGTTTTTGGGAATTGGTGCCCGAATCAAAACGAGTACATCAAAATGTCACACAATAATATTCTCTATTATGTTCTGCCTTGGTAAGTACAGTCAATGTCATAAATAAGTGACCACTTTTGTACCTTTAACGTCGTGTTTGAAAAGCCATACGAAATTGTGCAACGACTGAAAGCGACAAGCTACAGAAATGATCACTTATTTATGACTTTGATTGTACATACTTAGTATTTATAAAAGTCTCTACCCACTACATCGTATCATGCTATGACCGTAATAGGAACGAGTCAGGAACGGAATGCCAAGCGCATAGATGACAGGCGACAGCGACGGTTGGTTAGGAAACGTGATAGTGGGCATAGTCTCATACTTTTCACAACAAAGAATATATTTTTGCCCGGCACGTTACTGTTACGGTCATGATATGATACGGTGTAATAGGTAGAGACCTTGAGTGTACCTAATACATCAGTAACAAATTGGAGCATTAGCTTAGGATGTCTTGCTATATGTTTAAGATTTCTTGGCTTAAAATCTATAATAGCTATTGCGTTGCAAATTATCTAACTGCAAGCAGTATGCTCAATCATATCCATTACCTCGTCAGGAGATTCGGTCGTCCTGTCTCCATTGTTCTCATCATCAGACACTTCAAATCCGAAGCCGTTTGAAAACAACATGTTCCTAGGATACAACGAGTAACATTCAGCAACATTCCTTCTCCTCTTGCCAAGGTTAGCCAGAAAATTCTTATACAGCTGAGTAGGAAGCAAGAAAGGTGATCTGGTGTTCTGGAAACCATCCTTGAAGGCAAAATTTTGATTTCTAAAAGGATTAGCAAAATCGAAGTCGGGTAGGAACTCCTTTTTAATAAAATCAGCTACAGGTTGAAGTGAAAATGCGTTTTCAGTGTAATCAAGAGCTGTATTATTCGTTTCTTCGTTAGGTCCGTTGTTTTCAAGATCACTAGACTCTGAAATAGCATCGCTGGAGTTATTATCTATTTGATCCATCTTAGCGTTATCTTCACCGCTATACTCCTCAAATTCCGTCTTCATTGGTAGATTCATTTGGTTTTTCGTAAACAAGTTTGAACTCGAAACCGTCACAGACATTGTTTTCTTCAATTTCTTTTGGTTGAACACTTAGTCTAATATATTTATCACTTTACACTACTTTATATATATCGAAGGAAAATAATTATATCTTCATAATTAAAGTTATGTAGGTATTTTTAGGAACTATCGTTGGGTTAGGAGATGCTGGACCGAGACTAGAATTTTTCAAAAGTTTTTTATAATGTTACCAAGTGTTGATAAATTCACCCGTTTCGCGCGTTGGTTTTAAATATTTATGATATTTAAATTTGTTGAAAATAATTTGTAACAAAAATCTAATTGGATTTTCTTTCACTGATAAGATTAGATTCTAAAATGATTAGTTTATTTCAAATATCGTTAACTATGATAATTATAGTTAGTATCCAAGGAACACCAGTCACTGAAGTTACTTCGATAATTTTACAGTTAATGTTTTTTTTTAATTTTACGTAGCAGGAAATGCAGTAGCAAATGTCCAACGCCGTTCATAGAAGAGAAGACGAAACATCAAATTACCCTTTTAAGACTTATTTTGAACCAAAAAGTAGTCGGTTGAAAACACAGACTCAGAACAAATTACTTAGACAATTGCGCCATATTAGAAAAATCTTATTAGGGTACTCGTATGTACCTACTCGTGACCACAAGTTGGGTAAGGGAGTACACTCACGACCTAGGCCACCGAAAGGTTGCTAAACATCGAGTTATTAGCAATATAGATACTGTAAAATGAGGTTACTTTGCTCCAATATTTGCTCCAAATTTCGTAATCTATGTTTTATTTTGAAAATTATTGTGCTGTGGTATGTTCATATATGTATTTATATAAAGTTGATTACCCCTACTATCATGCTGACTTGCTTAAACTACTTCATATTGGGTAACTAATGCTCCTAAATTTAATTTCATTCATAATTTATACTATAATACTATATAATTTATAGGAGGCGTTTGGTGCATTTTTACACCATCAGTATCATTTTTTTTATTCGACTGGATGGCAAACGAGCAAGTGGGTCTCCTGATGGTAAGAGATCACCACCGCCCAAAGACACCTGCAACACCAGGGGGAAAAGTAAAGAAAATATTGAAGCAAAAATTGAAGTTCAGTGTTGTCACTTTATTAGGAAGTACGGGGACCTGCAAGACATTTAAACAAAATACAGAACTGGAGCATAGTTACCCAGTGGGGGGTAAAGTAACCTCATTTTACGGTATTTAAAATTAAAATCAAACATTTAATTAATCTGTTAGTAGGCCGCAAAGGGTTCTACTACATATCAGCGCTTCCAGAAAAAACATCATTTCATCACAATCAAGAAGAACGCGTTGCAAGAAACTTGGCATGAAGTAATTTTTTCGAAACAAAATTATACTACAATTCTGTAAGTAACTGTTGAAACCAGCAAAATAAAGTAAATGAGAAATATTAAAGAAAAAAAAAACACACGGGTCACGTACCTATCTAAATTCGCCCCTTGGATAAGTACAGAGTACCTACAGATCTAGTGAATAATCTTTTTCCATTTTGTTGGATCAGTTCATATTTCTCTTACTTTTTTAATTAGCTCCAGTAAACTTCAGTAAGCTAGTTGAGAAAGCATGACGAATACGAAGTTTTCCGACAAAATGCAATGGCAAAACATTATTTTCTCTAAATCTATTGGCTCTGTCTGTACATGACATCAGCGCCACCTAGCGTCCGCAAGTTTTTTGGCTCTGATGCTCTGACGTTTTGAAATTTCATCGCGACATTGTGACAAACATCAAACCTATCACGTATTAATTTATAATACAAAATTACTGTGATACCGTGATTTGGGTGGACAAAGGTTGTGAATTCATTTTTGGTCATTAAAGTTATTTGTTTGTTTGTTTGTTTATACTCTTTATTGTACAAAAAGGAAAAACAAAAAGGTTACATAAATAAAATTATGTTAAGTACAAAGGCGGACTTATCCCTGCAGGGATCTCTGCCAGTCAACCTTTGAGTGGTAGAGGAGCAATCCAAAAAACAAGGATCGACAAATAGAGCAAAACATTTTATAATTTATTTTATTTTTATTTTTTTTAGTTATATGAGGTAAGTAAAATTTATTCAAAAAGTGTGTTTTATTTTCGTTATGTCAAGGTTTGTTTACTTCATGTTTAGTTGTACTTTTACTATAAAACGAAAAGATAAAGCCATCTTATCGGTTTCTTTGAATAATAGTAAAATTATGTAATTGTTCTTATATCGCTAGTAATAAATTAGATATCGTTTTCAGATCAAAATGAGTATCATTTTGAAGACCGGTTTTGTGAGTATCACTTAATATACAATTTCAACCACAAACCGTTTCATAAGGAAAATTGTTGCTGGACATGTCCGAGATGTAGAGGAATTAAGAACAAAACAGCGACAGTGTTCAATAATTCAAGCTCGCATCATAACAGAAACATCTATTACTAAAATTAGGTAGTTAAAGTCTATACAAATTGCTTTATTAATGACAGATTCATAAGAGTATGACAGATGACAAAGCCTAGATTATTTCTTCTTTTGGCCACTATGAGCGCTGCGATAGATTTCATTACCCCCACCTAGTACTTCGCACCCTCCCAATACCTAACTCTTAACATCTTAGGAGATTAAGTCCCAATCGAAAGTCCTGAAAGATATTAAATTATAAGTGAGAATCGTGAAAATTTAAAACATTATAACAAAGAAACGTCCATATAATGTTTGTCATAAAATCATAGCAAACTTAGTCAACCAGGGTGATAAAATTAAAATCGATAAACTAGAACGGGTACCTATTTTGAATCTAGGTCATCGGAGTAAAAATATTTTTGTGGACTTACATTCGCTGGCGCCACAGTCGGGGACAAAAGTGACTAATGTATTTTAGCAACGGATAAAAATAATCGTCAAATAGGGCGATGGCAGTTCGGTAAGATCATTGCATGCTATTAGGAAATTTCTTGTGTCTTATTTATTTACGTCTCTGTCTAATCAGAATGTCTTATAAGATTGCAATTGGAATATATTATTATGGTGTCATATAAACCAATGCAACTGCATTTCTTATAAGACATTTCTCATAAGGCACCAGATATTTATAACTTGGAAAAAATCTTATGAGAAGTTTCTTTCACACAAAAAATCTTATAATGTGTAGAAGGCCTAAGTGCGACTATAAATCCTTGTTTAGATTGTCGTACGAGTTGCAGTTGTGTTTTAAATACAAATCTTATTCGATTCTTATAACATTTCTATTAGATTCTTATTGGATTCCAATTTAATTTATTAACTGCTTATTAATAAATGGAAAACTTTTGCTGTTGTTGTGTCATGTTTCCAATTCAACTGTTTAATGGAATAGTATTTATTTTCGTTTATCGCTTTATGAACCCGACTGTACTCGGCATGGCAGTTGACGTAATAGGGTAGTCCATCAGAAAAGTCGATATGTGTTTGTAAGTAAATTGCACGTTGCATGTAAATTTTATGAGTTTTATGGTTTTGGTTCATGGAGAAACAAAATATGGGCTAGGTACTTGAGAATTTCGAAAAAAAAACTTATTACTTGTATGATACTGTAGCTATGTGTACCAAATTTAGAGACTCTAGCTCCAGTTTAGGCTGTGCGTCTGCTGTGCTGTGTGCCTGTCCGTTTGTCAGTCATTCACGTAACTATTTTAGAGGTTAAAATACAGGGAATTCTTAACCCATTTACCAGAATTCCTTATTTCATTAATCGGTTGCCATGAATCGATTTACATGGAATATTGTAGAATGGTTCAGGTGAGTATCAATTGAGGTTATTAAAAATTATCGTTATGATCAACCAAAATGTGAATTTTTATTTCTAATTGTATAATTATACTAAGTTTCTTTTATTTCATTTTTAATAAGTGTATTTTTTTAAATGTATATACTCTTTATTATACAAAAGAAAAGAAATGATATACAATTGGCAAACTATGAGATACTTATACGAAGGCGGACTTATCCCTTTAAGGGATCCCTACCAGTCAACCTTTGATGTAATCGTCATATTCACCATCACTGGCGAAGATCAGGTTAACTGGAAGAGATCCTTTAAGGGATAAGTTCGCCTTTGTACCATCAGCCAAATAAGTGGTCTATCAATTTTAAACAAGTTTAGGAACTTTAGGAACACTTTGGGATAGGATTTGATACGTCAATGAATATGTCGGTAAAGGCGAACTTTCAAATTGACAGACACGTCTATTGGCATTATTGTTTTATGACATGCAAACGATTATCAACTTAAGGGTGGTAGACCACATATTTGGCGGATGGTACATCTCGATCTAAACGCATTTTTTAACGAGCGCGAAATTTATGCTGAAATAAGCGGATATACAGTCGAAAAACACTGCAATATTTAAGTTTGTATTTAACTCAAATTAAATTGGAAAAGGGCACAATTGTAAAAATGTATTCGCCAGTACAATTATGAAAATTTGGTCAAATAAATTTTAGTGGTTTATCAATTTTTAAACAACTTCCTATCAAATAAAATATGTGGCTAAAGTCGAACTGTAAAATTGACAGACGTCTTATCGAAATTATTATTTTTTGACATTTAAAATTCAGATTACTTTTTAGAGTGATAGACCATATATTTAACCGGTGGCACCTTTTCCGATAATAGATATTTTATACATTTTTGAAATCCCACGATTGATTCCAGAAGCTTTGCTTGCTTTGGGACTAGGTCAGTCATTAGATATTTTTGTCATTTTTTTCCCCAAAAACCGAAATTCCTGGCTTACACAATTTAGTCAAGGAATATAAAAATAAATACTTAGGTATATAAAAAAATATTAAGCGTCCTACGCATTCCACTAGTAAGCTTGATAGTATAAAAGAAACGAGATAGTTGTCGTCTCTGTCAACATGAAACATGTCGATTCAGGTTAAAGTTTCTATGATCGGTTCACTCCGCATCTTTTGTTTGTTCTACGAGTATAAGGGGCTGTTGCACCATCCATTGATTAGTGTTAAGTGACGGTTAAATGTGATGCCGTCTCCGTCTATTCGAACAAAACAAATAGAGACGGCATCACATTTAACCGTCAGTTAAACTAATCAATGGATGGTGAAACAGCCCCTAAATGTTACAAGTTCGTTTTGAAACTATGACAGAATTGTAAAAGTAAATTTATATACTAGCCTGTCACCCGCAACTACACCTGCATAGAATTCGCTTATCGTTTTCCCGCGGGAACTATGCAATTTTCCGGGATAAAAACTATCCTATGTCCTTCCCCGGGACTCAAACTATCTGTATACCGAATTTCATCTAAATCAGTTCAATGATTTAGACATGATGCGGTAATAAAACAGACAAAAACTTTCGCATTTATACCTTATATTAGTGGGATATTTTTTTGTTATAATAGTATTATAAGCTCACAGTTACTTTGAAACTGTGCTTTTTATGAGCAAAGTTAGACAGTTCATTGTCAAAAATAAAATTAAGTTAAACGAATCAAAGTAATCAAATGCGTTGTTGTGTTTATTAGATATTAAAGCACCACGAATAATAAGGAACTATGTTCGATTCCCAGTCCTAGCTATTACTTTTCTGGTTTCCCAATGTGTTCTAGGTTCGGTAAATAAAACAAAGACTGTTCTGACGCCTTGAATCGTGGACCGTTGACCCCAAATAAAGGGATATAAGGCATTGAAGAAACGTTTTGTTATCTGTGGACAGTAAAGCTTCATCAAAACTGATAGCAATCATCCGTTTACAAAACGATTTTTTTTAAATCAATCAAATTAAACGAAACCAAATATTAACATTTCACTTTTATCAAAGCATGATCGAAACGCATTTCTTAACGAGCGCGAAATTTAATCACGCAAACGTGTCATTGTCACGCACACACCCGCGCACTCATTAACACATTTACATCACTAATCGCACACCAACACGTGTTGTCTCATTTAAAGAACCAACTACAATCAAACTTTCAATTACTTAAACTAGACGCTTTTTGGCGGGAAACACTCAACCACAGCTTTTTCTTTTTTCGGTTTACTTTCGCGCGTTTTGTTCCTTTTAATTTTGGTTTTTACGCCGCGAAACGGGTGAAGAATTTCTTTTGAATTTCGAACGGCGGCGTGGCCGATCGATTAGCGTTTTTTTAATCTCGATTTTCATTTAAGCCTTTTTATGGGCACGTCTTGGCTTTTATAATGGTTTTTAGTTTTTAGAGAGCGTCTAGATGTCTTTACCGCGAGGTATTCGCTTTGAAACTCTTCCCGAGAGGTTGGTGCAAGGAAAAGCATTTTCACAACACATAGAAGATTTTCTTCAGTACCGGCCGCGTGTGAGTGTTCATGTATAGATCCACATGTGATTGTGTGTCCAGACTGCCGATGCACAGCGCATGTGTTAGTGAATAATTCGCTTGTGTGCGTATTTTATGACTCTGAGTGCATCCCTTTCGAACTGCACGCGATTTATATGTGTGCACTTATTTTTTTTCTAAACGGCACAATTCTGTGTGCACGCGGAGAATTTTTCGTGTATGGGTGCTATGTTTTTTTTAAATATCACATTCGTTTTTCGACTGTTAGCGGTGGGAATAGAGGCTAGGTTTGTTTGGTTTGGTGAGATGTATTTTTCAGTTTTATATCGCCGATATGAGAATCGTGGATAGCAAAGAAAACGTAGGAGGAATAAAAAAATGCATGCATCGTACGTTTTCAGGTAGACACATTTTTCTTTAACCCCTTTATAGGTGTTTTGTATGTGTGCGTGTGTGCAATGGGGGGTGGGTGTTCTTAAAGGGTGGGGGTGGTGGACATATAAAAATGATAACGCATCGCAAGACGGCAGCTTTTATGGTTTTTCTTTATTTTTTAAAGGTTTTTTTATAGGTTTAAAGTACTTCTTGGAAATATAGTTCGTTATTTCATGTTTTCGAAATGCAAACGAAACGTTCTTTCAATTTTACTTCATAAAATACAAATACAAGATTTTAACGTTCAGCTTTAGTGGAGATTCTTTTGTTTTTAGTATTATTATGTAAGTGGTAACTATGTGATATGACCGTCCAAGCAAAAGACCGTGACTTCAAACCCGAGCTTGCAGTTTTGAGCTTTTAGGAAGGAATAATCATATTATGTGCGAAGTTACACTTCATGAGTTTTTCGATGATAAAAATCGTGAGGAAACCTGCATACACCAGAGAAGCAATACGTACTGGTCATAGACAGCAAGGTATGAACAACCTAAATTTAATCAGACCAATTTAAACAATTTACAGCACTAAGCTAGAAATACTAATTATACCACCAAAAAAAAACATACTTAACAAAAAGCACTACTCCGGTTAGGGATAGAACTCACTACCTTTAGATTATTAGAATAAATGCACTGGCAACTGTGCCACTGAAGCTGCAGGTCAGGCTGCGAAAAACTCTACTACACTAAAATACAGACCTACTTCTACAATAGGGATGTTGACACCATTAAAAAATAATTCGAAGACCAGACTCGAGTAAAAAAACCCTTTATTTTAGCTCTGAAAAAAAAAAAAATTTCGATTGCAGGTGGTAGGACCTGTGCAAGATCCGCACGGATTGCTAAACCATCTTGCTCGCTAATCCTGCCGTGAAGCAGCAGTGCTTGCACTGTTGTGTTTCGGCGTGGAGAGTAAGACAGCCGGTGAAATAACTGGCACTTGAGGTATTCCATCTTAGGCCTCTAGGTTGGCAACGCATCTGCAAACCCTGGTTGCAGTTGTCTATGGCGGTGGTGATCTCTTACCATCAGGAGACCCACTTGCTCGTTTGCCATCCAGTCGAATAAAAAAAAAAAAAAGATTAACTGCAAAATTAGATTGTTGCTTTAAAACAAATAAATAGTTAGTTGATTGAGTGTGCGGACAAGTGACGTCATAAGTTGCTATTTCCACTCAAATTCTATGGGAGAATTGTGTTTTGACAGCTCATAAAAAGTACATCAATTGATTGGTGGTGTCAAAATCCTTATTGGCTTTGCCGTTTTAGGGTAAAAATACAAAAAGCTATATCATCACGGGCTGTATCGTCCCACTGCGGGGCACAGGCCTCCATTCAGAATGAGAGGACTTGGACCGTAGTTCCCACAAAGCACTTTAATTCTCGTTTTATACATACTAACTTTAACCCACTTCGCTCGCATGAAGTATTAGATTTGGTGATCGAATTAAAATTCCGCCTAAACCATGGTAATTCTCAAATAAAAATCCTGTTTGATTACCTATGTTCAGCAAACGTTTTGCTAATCTAGGCTTTTATATGATTTTTTTTTATTATAACAAATTAATTTTTTTTAGAGCTGTCATTCGACAGTACCTACTTTAATCGTCAGGCATTTAAAAAGTAGGTATGTATGTAACAAACACAATTGACAGACCTTGAGATATATGTATAAAGGCGAACTTATCCCTTTAAGGGATCTCTACCGGTCAACCTTTGAGAGGAGCATTCAGTTAGGGACAGAAAAAAAGTGAGTTTAAAAGTTAAAATAACTAGCAATACAATGCTTTAAACAATAAGTCTCCTTAGCTCCTTGCTAATAAAGTACAATCTTCTAATTTGTGTCTTAAAAACAATTTTATATAAAACTAAGTATAAGTAGGTAAACATATTATTATATTTAAAAAAAAATACTCACTGAAACGACCCAAAAATCAAATTTCTAAATGTTGTTGTTGTAACTCTTTATTGTAAATAAAACATAATGAAAATTACAGTTAACAAGTGAAAGAGATGTACAAAGGCGAACTTATCCCTTAAAGGGATCTCTTCCAGTGCCACCCTTTCCCTGTAATTTTGCACACCACTACAACCCGAAACCGTCAAAAATCCTATTATATTAAAAAGTCACGTCCCAATCTATTGTCAGCTAAATAGAATATTTCTCAAGACATATTTCATCCCCAAACAGAATCCCTTATGTCTCAACACAATACTGGCTCCAGTTTTCTAGACGAAAAAACATAAAAAACATATAAAAACACTGCAGTGCAAAAAGCATATACGAGATATAGGAAAAATATAAAATACGACGGATAAAAAATAATATGTGAGCAACAAAAATTATTCTCAAGACGGTGTGCACAGGTGTGAGTGGTTTTGTGTGTGTGCGTAACAAGGAAAGGGATGGAGACTTCATTTTTTAACCAACTTTAAAAAAGAAGGTTCTCTATTTATTTTTAGCCTCAACGCAAGAGGGGTGTTATAAGTTTGGTGCCAAACAGATGAACCGATTTTGATGCGACTTTTTTAACGTGAAAGCGGTTCTTGCGGTGGTTTTTAGCTATGTTTCATTAGAATCGGTTCAGCTATTTTTGAGATATTGAACTTTGAAATTATGGAGTCGGGGATATTTTAACTTTATGATGTTGACAAAAACCGAACTCTTATAGTATCAGTGTGGTCTGTCTGTCTGTCCGTCCATCCCTCTGTCAAGGCCCTTTTCTCAGGAATGCGAGGAGGTATCAAGCTGTAATTAATATTAAATACTCAGGTCTGCTACCCTTTGAAGCAGTGAAATTTTTTTTTCTAAATAATAGCAATCAAAAGATACGGTCATCAAATGAGGTGTTTCCATACAAATTGCCCAGGAATTTAAAAAACTTCAGTTGTCTTAGAAACTTGAAATTTGCTATGAATTAAGCTTTTATAGCAGAAATAATAAAAAAGTCTAAAAAAATCTTGTGTCTGCCTATTATTATCAATAACCATTTAAAACAAATCTATAACCAATTCTTAAATTTGTAAAAATAATATGTAATAAAAACTTGACATTTCCAAAAAAAATGTAGTGCGGCAGCTCCAGTGTTTTCCTTTTAGATATTCCTAGACCAAATAGGCGCGTGCGAGTGTGTGAGTGAGTGCACCTTGGAGTATAGAGCAAGGATGACAGAAGAGAACACTAGCTAGACGTGGCATGTTACGACTACGCTTTTATTAACACGCGCACCGAGGGTTCCATGTACATAATGTCGAAAGGTTTACAATGTTTATCATGAGAAGAATTTCTATGTGTTTCCTGTAATATTATGTAAGTAAATAAGTATTTTTCTATTTTTCAATAAGTTTTTATTCGAAATTTAAAGATTTTAGTGAATCCATAGTTAATTACATTAGACCTATTTTTTACAAGATAAAGACCGCAACTACTTTTAATAATGGCAACTTATAGATTTAAAAACAATTTTATATCATGCATTCATTTCATTTGATGAACTTTTCGGCGAAGAATAGGATAGGTACACCGTGAGAAAACCGGCATAAACCTACGAAACAGTTCAAATGTATATGTGAAGGTTCCAATACGCACTGTGCCTGAGTGAAAACAGCTCAAGCCCTCTCATTTTAAGAGGAGCTGGATGAGGTAGGTATATTCCGTAAAAAACATGTCTGAAGATTAAATATTAATATTTTTTTATTTAGACTGTTCTATGACATTTAGATCTGTGTACCCGCGACACCCACACATAGCCGTGTGTGTTACGGCAAACCGAACTCATATCGTACTTACGCCCTTTTACTGCGAAGTGGACCGATACAGTGAGTAGCAATTAAATGACAGCATCATTATTATATTTTTTTTTATAAAGACTTTACCCCGTCATTATTTGTTCTTGCTAGCTGTGCCCGCGGCTCCGCCCGCGTGGAATTCGGTCTGTATCAGAAAGCGGCTAATTCTCCCGTAATTTCTCTCTCTCTCTCTCTCTCCTGGAGGTGGAACTTGAAGTAAAGTTGACAGATGGATACGTTAGAGGACTGTAATCTAGATCAAGATTGCGTCCGATGTCTTTGGGATCACAACCGAGACTCACGCTGGCTTGCCGTTTCAGCCGAAAGCGAAGCGGCCTGCCTGGCTAGTTGGTTCAACAATACGAAATCAACGAAATCTTATTTTTTTATAAAAACAAAAAAAAACTGTTTGTTTCTCCGATTCCCCGATGGATGGATATTGGGAATAAATTAACATTTATTTTGATATTTCACTGTACTGTAATTTTCTTTGATACGATAAGTCAGCAACAGAAGTAGATTAGACAGTCGTGGTGCTCAAATTAATCTAAACACTTTAAATAAATAAATAAAATAAAAGAAAATTATTCAAGAGTTCGTTAAGTACGTTGTTTGTTGTTTGTGTTTGTGTTTGTTTCTACATTGGCGGTAGGGTCGCGTGTAGACTTTGAGCACAGTAATCGCTCATCCACTGCTGCTGTACCACTAAGGACGAGATCATAAAACATAAACTGCATTTTATAAAACATCCAAAATTTCTTGACGTCAGGAAAAAGTCACGAAATCTTGTAAGGAAAAAAAATCGCAATTTTGTAACTACATCAAATCTTTCTATTGGATCGAACAATAAAGAATATTTAACTTTTTATCACCTTTATCATAAAGTTTTTTTTTAAATAAGTGGACAACTGAAAATGGACAACTTTTTGAGGAATAGTCATAATTGAGTTATAAATAATTTGAAAATAAAAAAATATATATTTAACATAATTATTTAAGATCTCTTCTTGTATCTTTTCCGGTGCAAAGGTGCCCTTCGCATTGGCTGCATTGCCACGTTGAATTGCAACACAACCTTTGCACCACAAAGTATTGCATTTTGCAAATTATGTATGTAGTTTTTAGGTAATAAACGGAACCCTATTCTGATTACTTATTGATTTTATAAATAATAAAAACTTCACGATTCCTTTCAATTTAAGTGCGATAGTAATATTTCTTTCATCTAACACCTGTGACTGAGACTATTCATGTTTTTAAGATGAATAAAAAAACAACGTGTCAACGTTAGCAAATTGTGTTTGTTTATATTTTTGTCCAATAAAAAGTTTATATACAAATGTATATTATATACCTACTACAATACTTCACTATTACTAATAAGGTCAACTTTTTTATCGTTTTAAAATACCTAATTTCAATTTAGTTCTTTAAAATTTGTCCGGCAGTGTAATATAAAAGCGTTGTAGCGTCAGAAATTTCATAGAATATTTTATAAATTTCTTTTAAAGATTTTCTCAAGTCGTGACCAGGTAGAATGAGAGTTTATTATATGTTTATTAACTTAAAATACTAGTGGAAATACGTATTAGAACATAATATTAAATAAAAACCAGCTGTTGTCTGCGAATTTGTTTGCCTAGAACTCACTTCATCATCATCATCATCATCATCATCATCATCATCAGCCCGAAGACGTCCACTGCTGGACAAAGGCCTCCCCTTAGAACGCCACAATGAACGACAACTCGCCACTTGCATCCACCGGTTTCCCGCTCACTTATCGCTATCCAATCCGAATAATGGAAGTTCTCGGGAAAGAAGGTATGGTGTAGGTAAATCAGGTTATATCATTATTTGTGTGCTATACGTACGTATGTACGTAGATACTAATAATAACATTAATTATAATGTACTAACTACATTCGGCATTAATTCTTACAATTGATTCCTATATTATAAAGTACGATAGGACTGAAAAGGTTCAGTCAGTCACACATACATAGCCACCTTCACCTGTTTAATATTATATTAGTGAAAAGTTCCCCTGCAATTGCTAGTATTTCACAATCATTAAACACGGCTTGCCATGGCATTATGCTGAGTGGGGACCTGTTTAGCGTCATGTATGTCTTTATTTGTTCTATGTTTGTTCCTATGTTTGTTTTTTATGGCGTTAAATAAATGTATTTTCTTTCTTTCTTTCTTTCTTTCTTACTTCAGCGAAATTCAACCACAAACAAAAGAATAATCAATCTTTTGATTATTTGTCTCTGTTCTGCGGACCTTCCCCTATCTCTCCTATAACTTATAGTTTCGGATAATGCATTAGAGAAGTTCTTTATGGCTTGGAACATTCTCATATCTATGTAGTTATGAGTTATTTTTATTTGAGCATCGCCATTGTCGGGAGGTTTCTAGAACCTTCTAAAATGTTCTAGAAGCTTCTAGTATTTTTTTTATATAAGATTGAGAAAACGAGCACGTGGTCACCTGATGGGAAGCAATCACCGTCGCCCATGGACACCTGCCAACACGAGGGGTATCATAGGTGCGTTGCCGGCCCTTTGAGGGACTTATAGGCTCGTTACATGCACGGTCCCGGTCCGTTCGATCCGGTCCAAACGGTCTCGTTAGGATAGTTTAAATACTCGTACAACCGCCATCTGATAACTCGGAGCAGCCAAGGTCGTCAAAATGTGGTGGAAATTATGATCAAATTATGTAAAGATATTATTTTACAACATTTGGTGGGTTAATTATCGTACTTGCAAATAAAAGAACTTCTATGGTTATTACTTATCAAGTTTTTATAAAATAACAAAAACAAAAAACCTCTACTAAAACCCGCTTTGCCCGAATAGGGGCCTAAAGCGGGTATGTGCTTTGGGCAAAGCGGGTGACGCTCAAAAACAATATTTTAAGAGAGATGTAACTGTTTTATTAAATGTTAAATTCTATTATATATATAGGCGGTTTCATTTTGTGGTTTTTTAATTACCTTTTTCTTTGTTCTAGCTTGAGCTCCCGGTTTTGATTCCCGGTCGGGGCAGATGTTTTATGAAAAATACGAATGTTTGTTTGTTTGTACGAATAAGTCTTGGGTGTTTTATATGTTTTTAAGTATGTATCTATCCATTTAAGTATTGATTAACTATCTGAAAAAATACCTGAATTTTTATTATAGCGGGTGCCTACCTGCTTTGCCCAAGAGCACACGTTTTTATTGAGTAATGTATCCGTACATCATTAGCGGACTCGATGTTGGTAAACGAATCCATGTGAAATGTAACACCATCTTTTTTAAGCTTGATGTCCCAGATTTCTTTTTACAGCAGAAAACTGAACAACTCACCATTTTTAGCACCGCAGCGTTCACTCGCGCGACGCGATTCGGTCTAGTTTGAAATCCGAGCGCGCCTTGTTTTATAAAATTCGTATGCCCAGTTGGGCTTGTACTTTGACAGAGGGGAACGCGGCATATGGCTACTCCCTTCCGTAGGAAGCCCGCGTTGCTCTAAGGTTTTGATTCAAATTGCAGGATGTTGAATACGATATTCGTTCCGTTCTTCTCAATCTTTAGGCGTTTCCACATCCTCGTGTGGAAAATTGCTTTTTTAGAGTTCTGTCCCAAAGGGTTGCCAACGGGACCCTATTACTGAGAGTTCGCTGTCTGTCTGTCCGTCCGTCTGTCACAGGCACAGGGCTCTTTCTCTTGAGTCGTAATAGTTAGACACTTGAAATTTTAGATTTAGATTTGATTTAGATTATGTATTACTGTTGCCGCTATAACAACAAATACTAAAAACAGAATAAAATAAATATTTAAGGGGGCTCCCATACAAAAAACGTGATTGTTTGACGTTTTTAACTTGATATTAATAACGGCAACAGGTAGACGCTTGAAGTATTCGCAGAATCTTAAGTTGTATAATCACTTTAAAAAAATTAAGGGGGCTCCCATATAAAAAACTTGATTTTTGCCGTTTTTTGCTAATGTCTAATGTTGTATAGATTTTACGGAACCCTTCCTGCACGAGTCAGACTCGCATTCGGCCGTTTTTTTTCCTCACGGACGCAGTAGAAGTACTAGGAGCGCAGGATGCTTTGAAATTTTGCGCAAACAGCGCAAATTTGATGTTTCCGACCGGTAACTCTCACCCAAATTGAAATCTCAGTAACGCCACTAAAAAAACCGGCCAAGGGCGTGTCTGGCCACGCGCAGTACAGGGTTCCATGTACAATACAATACAGTACAATAACTCTTTATTGAACACCAACACATAGTAAGCAGTACAGAAAAGATTTTGATAAAACATGTCTAAGAACCATCGCTAGAAAACCTGCTTGCAATTAAAAAAAACAGCATTCAAATCGGTCCACCCGTTTAGGAGTTACGGTGCCACAGACAGACAGACAGACACACGCACACATAGCGGTCAAACTTATAACACCCCTTTGGCTGTTCCTCTAAGGAACTATTGCGGTTTTTTCCGCACTACTATAGTTCCTTCAGCAGAGATGAAGGAAAGAACTGCATTTGTTTTTTCACCCTTGTCCTGTACAATAACACGCTTTATCTTACGTGTGTCTCGTGTTGTTGTGAATATAGTAGATTATACAACAAGAGCATAAAACAAGCCATTTTACCCAAGACGTTCATATAGCCACCCAAGGTTGGATAGACAGGTCAAGGGGAAAATGGGTTTAATGCTAGAGTTTTACACTCTGCTTTTCACTTCTATGGCGAGGAAATGAAATAACAACTGTGGAAACAACTGTTCACTTACTATGTACATATTATTTTTCGTGCATTGCTATATAATTATATATTTTTAGTTTTATTGATTTATTTTGATTGATTTTTAGTTTTATATAAATTAAAAATGTATTAAAAAAATATATAGAAACTTCTTTGTTTGTGGCTGTTGACGCCTGATTACCTTGGTCTTAGACGAAGATTTTATTTATGCACTTAGAGCATAAAAAGTCATTTTATGTCGCCAAGATCCAGCATAAACACGAAGTTTACGACCATAAGAAGTGAAATAGTACATTGTGTCTTAAGGGCGGTAAATAAGGAATTACGAACGAGAGTCTATTAGAAGCCCGAAGTCGAAGACTGAGGGCTTTAATGAGTCGATGTTCGTAATTCTAGTACCGCCCGTGCGACATACAATGTTTTTCATCACATTTGCAAGTAAAATTTTATATTTGTAAAAGAAAAAATATAATTCTTCCAAATATTGGCGATACCTTAGGCTGTGCTCTTGGCAACGTCGCCCTCAACCTCCCGCAGCATGCGCCGCAACGTGCGTGTGCATGTGGTGGTCCATGTAGTCCTGCAGCAGCAGCGCGCGCACGGGCACGCGGCACGGCGCAGCGCCATCAGTACGGGCACCGACTCATTTACCGACCTTGGGCTTCATGGCAAGAAAATGTGTACGCGCAATGACTCATGCGACCGACCACGGGTTTCATGACAAGCACATTAAGGTCGAGGGTTTTATTTGGGGGATTGCAACCAAGGTAGCCTGCATGTTACGACACTGTTTACGAGCAAGTGTGATGAAAAATGTATTTTCATTCTTTCTCTCTTTGTAAAGTAGGTATTAAAAACATTGAGTCGCTCCAAAACCAATGCGAATCCCGGTCACGCGAATTCGCGGTCAACAAATCCTGCCGCAAATGCATTTTAAAACGGACGTAACTATTACATAACAAAGCTGATTCCCACAAAAACGGACAACTGATTTTATTATTAAAAAAAAAACCTAAAAAAGCCCTTAAAAAACTTTAATAAGAAACGGGAGGAAACATCGGACAACGAACCTGCGACATGTCAATACTACCACTTTGCATAGCCTACATCATTATTTGGACCACTGTGCGGGGCGGTAGTACAAAGGTTAACCCTTGGTTAAGTTAACTTTAAGCCTTAGATATTAAAAGGTGTGAATTCATGGGAGCCGCGGTACAATGTCGTCGATGATCGATTTTATAAATCCTTAGCACAGAAAATTATAACGTTTCAAACTTTCGTGATCTCACTCATAGTCAAAATACCATATACGGAATTTTAGAATGCATGTGAGATAATTAGATACAACAGTATGGGGTCTATTATTAATGAGCAGGTAATTTAGTTTCATCTCCCTTGCTACGGCTTGGATCTAATTTCAGCAATGATAGTTAATAAAACATGCCCTTGACAGTAAATAAATAAAAAATCAAGGTAGTTTTGAAGGACGGTTAAAAAATTTTAATAATTTGTGGGTAGTTTTTTGTTCATAAAACGTATGTGGGTACTTGGGGAGTTACAGTGACAAGTTAAAACGGTGGTTGTGGTTCGTTAGTTCTAACAACTGGTAGCATGGTTGTACGGTTGTGTCACTCTGAAGATGAGCTCTGTTTGAGTTCGAAACGCGTCAGTGTAGTGTGGTGGTGGTGATAGATGGTTTTGTGTGATTTGTGTGTGTTCTTACAGTGTGGAGGTGGAGGAACTGCATGAAACGCATATTTGCATAAGCTTAGCTATCGTAAGGTCGCGGGTGAGAAGGAATTATTTTAGTTCATTGATATGGACTCCGCAAAGTACGCCTGATTCAATAAATTTACCATATACGGGACTTATCAGATTTTTTAACAAGTAATATTTACCTCGACGTTTCGGCAACGTTACAGTGCCGTGGTCACGAGTAGACTGAAGTGTGGGGTGTGGGGTGTGACACAAAAATAGCGTGATAAGTCCCGTATATGGTATTTTGACTATGAGTGAGAATCACGAAAGTTTAAAACATTCATACCATATTCATACTTAGGATACGCGAGCACGATACGATACGCGTGATCGTGATCGGCAGAATGATACAAATGTGGACCCAGCTCTACGTGACCACGACTGTTCTATCTCTATCTCTATCACCACTGTTCAAAAATAGTAGATTGTGCAACAAGATCATATAACGAGTCATTTTACCCGAGACGTTCATAGAGCCACCCGAACCGGTACGGCGAGGGTGGATAGACAAGTCGAGGGGAAAATGGGTGCAATGCTCGAGTTTTACACTGCGTTTCAATTCGATTGCGAGGAGATGAAATAACAACATAGGAAACATTGCTCACTTACTGGGCATCTTTTATTTTTCATGCATTGCTAATATAATTATAAATATTTAGTTTTATTAATTTAATTTGGTTTATTTCATTGATTTTTAGTTTTACACAATAAGTACATTGACACTTTTTGTTTGTGACTGTTTAGGCCTGATGTTAGACGAAGATTTTACTATAATATGCACTAGAGCATACTCGTAATATGTCATTTTATGTCGCCTAGATCCAGCATAAACACGAACTTTACGAGCATGAGGAGTGAAAATAGTATTTTATTATTATTTTATGAACAGCCTTACTTTGCAGTGATTAATATCAATGAAATACTAATAAACAACCCCCTCTCCCACCTGCCCTCGCCTCTCGCCCTCTTGTTCTGAGAGGAGGCCTGTGCCCAGCAGTGGGACGTATATAGGCTGGGATGATGATGATGATGATGACTAATAAACAATTACTTTGCTCGCTCACCCGTGACATCACGATAGCTATATATATGCAACAAAAGCATTTGAGCCAAGATAATAGGTATTTAGGAAAGCCGTGGTGGATAGGGTTTGACCTATCGCCTCTCAAGCTGAGGGTCATGGGTTCAAACCCCGGCTCGCACCTCTGAGTTTTTCGAAATTCATGTGCGGAATTACATTTGGAAATTGACCACGAGCTTTGCGGTGAAGGAAAACATCGTGAGGAAACCTGCACAAACCTGCGAAGCAATTCAATGGTGTGTGTGAAGTTCCCAATCCGCATTGGGCCGCGTGGGAACTATGGCCCAAGCCCTCTGTTCTGAGAGGAGGCCTGTGCCAGTAGTGGGACGTATATAGGCTGGGATGATGAATAGGTATTTATAGTTCATTTACTTTAATAGTCAGTAAGCCGTGGTGGCCTAGTGGTTTGACCTATCGCCTCTCAAGCAGAGGGTCGTGGATTCAAACCGCGGCTCGCACCTCTGAGTTTTTCGAAATTACATTTGAAATTTACCACGAGCTTTTGCGGTGAAGGAGGAAACCTGCACGACCTGCGAAGCGATTCAATGGTGCGTGCGAAGTTCCCAATCCGCACTGGGCCCGCGTGGGAACTATGGCCCAAGCCCTCTTGGTCTGAGAGGAGGCCTGTACCCAGCAGTGGGACGTAAATAGGCTGGGATGATGATGATGATGAATAGTCAGTCAAAATTTCCAGACAAATTGCAACAGCAAACAAATTTTCGATTTCGCCGAGAAATGGTTTTGCTAATAAAAAAAATAACAAAAAAATATTTGACAGCAAAATCCAGACATACTTTTACTCGTACTTTGTAAGACGCGCGGGTATGGTGTAACCGGTAAATGCAACAAAAACCGCTGTATTGGCCGTGTATCGAAAGTTAAACGGGGCATCATTAGGCGCACCTCTGTTGCTTTAACCTCTATAATGGCCGCTTCCGGTTCTCCGCCCTGATTGAAATTATGCAAGCGATAAAAAAATACAAAAAGTTAATTTTATCTCGGCCGCGGCGGGGTTTGAACTCGGGAACACCGTGATCTTCGAATTTGGCTAGGTCTAATCCTATTTACTCGTATTACTTACATATTGTAAGTAAACACATATTGCACCCATATTGTACGATTATAATGTATGTTGATGCCCCAAAATAAATAAAATAATTATAAATAAAAGAAGCGGACCAAAAAACTGATCTTAGGAGGTTGAAATTCGGCATAGGGCATGCTTTCATCACGAAAGTTAAGCACTAAGGACGGGTTTTTGAAAATACAATCTTTAAGGAGGTGAAATAAGGCACTTCGTTGTATGGAAAATCACAGATCGCACAATGAGAGTGCGCGTGTTGCAGCAGCCGCAGAGTCACGTTGTAGGAAGGGCTACGAATTAGCCTCGACGCTAAAATCGATTTAAGTAGTTTAAGAGTTAGTTACAACAAAAAAAAAAATTTTCAAACTATGACATAAGTATTTATAAATCTAAGAAAGTGGTTTTCTTTAAAATTGATTACATGTTTCCTCTGAACAGATTTGGGTAAAGATTCCCAATACAGCTGTTTATTTTTGAATTGCTACCGTTTCGGTGTGCGACCTAATAATTCCATTTAACTGAGTTCCAATTCGATTTTAATAAGAAACCGTTATCAGTAACGATGTTAGAACCTGTGATACTCTTTGCCTTATCACTGGCAATGAACGCAATGAGATCAGCAATTTCTTCAGGCTGGCTAATTTTGTTTAAGGCCGTCATGTATTTATAACTGTCCCAAGCTTGAGCTCCTGCACCTGGTTTGGCTCTGCCTGTGTTTTCAAGGCTCTCTGTCACAACCGGCCCAGGGTTGACGCTATTCACTCTGACACCAAAAGGCGCCAGATCCAGTGCATTACAGCGTGTATAGTGATCCAAACCAGCTGTTGAAACGCAATAGAATAGAATAGAATAGAAAAAACTTTATTGTATAATCTGTGTATGTACAAAGATGGTGAAATTTTTTTAGTGTCTCAACAGTTACCCTTCCGGGCATACAATGTTTTATACTTCGTAAAGTCGAATTCACAATTTACTAAGTAGCATAAAATTCTTTTAAATTATAAAAAGCCTTTTCTATTAGCCATTTTTTTAGTGTTCGTTTAAAAGTGCTATCATCTATACTTTTTATATCATTGGGAAGATTATTAAATACATGAATAGCTGATATTAAAGCACTTTTTTTAAACATTGAGTTGTTGATCTTGGGAAGTTTAAGATCATATTTATATTGAGATCGAACATTATATGGCCCGTATTTATGAAAGGGAATTGCTGTCGATGCGATGCTTGATACATTTATAATGTTTCCTTTAGTAGCCTTCAAATGTGGTGCAGCAAGGTTGCTCAATTGGACAACGGAACGCAAATTTGTGTTCAGGACTAAATCGAAACATTTTAAAATGTTTGGATCGTCTGTAGAGGCAAGTTTATTTGTTGCAGCATTGTTTACTAGAACGTCTAGCTGGCCGAGGTGGTCGATGGTCTTTTGGACGATGGTGGCGGCTTGTAGTTCGTCGGCGATGTCGGCGCGGATGACGAGCGGTGCAGCATACACAGCACACTGCCGGGCGACCTTGCCGAGCTTGGCTTCGTTCCGGCCCACGAGCGCGACGCGGGCGCCCTCTTTAGCGAACAAGATGGCGGTGGCCGCGCCAATGCCCGAGCTGGCACCCGTCACTATTACAACTTTGCTGGAGAAACTCATGTTTTAAGTCAACAGCTACGTGATGGTTTAAGTAAATAAAATGGAAATTTACTCTTCTTTTATAGCATCAAACTAGGGTTCAACGAAGGCATGTTTGTTTGTACTATTGGCAACGAGCGACAATTTTTTTTAAACAGCTATTGCTGAAAACTGCTTATCTCGTCACCAAATTTATGCCATTTGGATGCAGGTTTTCAATGAGACAATTTTTCTTAAAAATCTACGATATTTTTGCGTAGACAAGATACTTACGAATAGACAGAAACTATTGTTGTCGATTTGATCCCGCTTATTCCTTAACTGCCTCTTTGAGATCCATAAATTAATTTGTCTATCTTACCAAATTAATTTACACAGGCTCAAGAAGCTTTGAGAATGATTGAAAGGATAAAAAGCAATAATCATTATCAATTTATATTCATTCAAATTAACCTACTTTATTAACAAGGATAACAAACGGTACAGTTTAATTCAAAATATCTACGGAACTCAATACGTTTTCTTTATTTATAATTGAAATTTGATTTTTGTTTACATGATTAAGTTAATTGTGAATGAAAAATAAAGTAATGTATTTTCTATGCTATTTCTTTAAAGTTCTATGTCATTTGTAGATCGTAACACTTTTAAGGCTATTTTTATTTTGGCAACATAATTTTATTGCTTTTTGTGATGAATTCGTGACTCATTATCATTAAGTCGTGTTACAATAATAAAAAAATAATTAGTTTAAATCTGGTTTAAGTGACTGAAAATTATCTAGTGGATACATTTTAATATGATAAGTTGTAAATATGGACAGGAGTCATATATATCATCATCATCATCATCCCAGCCTTTATACGTCCCACTGCTGGGCACAGGCCTCCGCTCAGAATGAGAGGGCTTGAGCCGTAGTTCCCGTTAAAAAGCCGTGGCGGCCGATTGGTTTGACCTATGGCCTCTCAAGCAGAATTTTTCGAAATTCATGTGCGAACTTACCACGAGCTTTACGGTGAAGGAAAACATCGTGAGGAAACCTGCACAAACCTGCGAAGCGATTCAATGGTGTGTGTGAAGTTCCCGATCCGCACTGGGCCCGCGTGGGACATCTATATATTAGTAAAACTAAAAAGTAACTTTCAGAAACTTAACCACCATCTTGCTCGCTAATCCTGCCGTGAAGCAGCAGTGCTTGCAACGTTGTGTTTCGGGTGGAGAGTAGACGTAGGGTGAGACGTATTAAGGAAGGTTTTGAAAAGTTTGGCTTAGACGCGTGAGTACGCGTTCCCGCCCGCATTTCTTTTAGCGTACGAGTATTTAGGAGTACGGCGGCTGACAACGTTCCGCCAACTTGAAAACTAGCATTTATGTAGGTACACTTTATAATTGAAAATTTTATAATAAAATTATAAACTACCCCTGGTGTTGCAGATGTTTATGGGTGGTGGTGATCTCTTACCATCAGGAGACCCACTTGCTCGTTTGCCATCCAGTAGAATAAAAAAAAACTACAATATTTAATAAACTTTCCCTTTTCCCTTCATGTGGTATTGCTGTGCGTCATCATGTATTGGACATACCCACAAATTTCTACAGAACCGGGAATTTCTACGGGACGAGTCCGGGAAGCTAGTTTTTGTAAAGCATTGTTTGCCAACAGAACGAAAATTCACAAATCAAATAACAATTGCTTAATTCTTGTAATTCTACTTACTCAAACCATATGAACCAACGCCTTGGACCACAGACAGATAATTATAAAGGTACACTGTTAATGTCATTTCCATCAGTTCGCAAAATGATTTCGCCAACGATCCGCCTCGAAACACCAATTTATTACAGCCCCTGTATTACACCAACGATCATCATTAAACATCATAAGAACCGAAAACAATAAGGCCACTAAGAAAACAAAAACCATTACGGTCTCAAAAAAGAAGATGAAATTTGAATTTGGAAGCGGAAGCTGGCCGATCGCGGCGGAACGAATTTCGGTATCATTAAGTTTCTTTTAGTTTATCTCATTTTGTGTTGTCTTTATTAGGATCATTTGTTTTAGTTTGTGATTATGTTGTTACGTTTGTGTTTACTGGTCTAGCGGTAATTTCTTCATTGGGATTATGTTTAATTCAGAAAAGTGAAACATTTAAATATAAGCGTAGGTATTGCGATACTTTTTTTATTTAGGCATAACTAAAATAAAAATATTGGATTGTTTTGTTACTTTTCTTTGTACTCTTTTGACGGTTCGTAAAAAAATGAGAACTGATACATCGCAAGTTTTTGCGGGTTATTTTTTAAGCTTTAGTACTTAATTTTCTTTCGAAACATAAGAAATAAAGAAGCATGAATGTATAACATGACGGGTAGTTCATAATAAGATTTTTCTCTCTAACGTCAATAACTCCTGCAGGAAAATTTGAGAGCTTTTGTAAAAATGACACTGATCCTCACACAAAAACATTACATTGCAATTGAAATATACGGTTAACATAACAATAAACAAATACTGCAGTAAAAAATATTCAAGGTCGTGCGAACTTGGGTTTGAACCCTTGTATAGCCATGTAGTTAGGTCGCAAGTTATTTCCCGCACAGAATTTGTTTATCGCTATCCCGCAGGAACTGCGTTTTTTGAGACTAAAAATAGATTTTTTCCTTCTCAGGATATCATAGTATCTACTAGCTGTTGTTATATAAGGAGAGCGACGTGGTGGTCAATAAGACGCCACTTATACTCGTAGATGTGCGTAAAAGAACCATTTAATCGAAAGTGCATCTTAGTTAGGTATATAATTGGATTATCGCTGATACAAGCAATGTGCGTTTATGTAGCAGTACTATTGTGTTACTGCTAAACACTGACAGTGGCAAATTGCCATACCTTAAAAGCATTGATTGATATAGCTTTTTTGTAAGTGTTATAATTATAAACACTAACCCCTTATTCTAAACGACAATCAACTATTTTAGTTTAAAATGCCCCGCTCATTCGTGTCCTTATCTGTCACTTCGACATTTGTTTTGTAGAAAGGACAAAGCATTTTGTTAGTTAAATACGGCTTGTTAAGTTTTGAATAAGGGGTAACTGTTTCGTGATTCCGTCTGCCAAGAGTTGTTTATCGCTCTCCTGCGTGAACTATGCTTATGCTTGGGGATAAAAAGATCCTATATCCTTCTCGGGGTATCGACATATCGTCCCTATAGAGCGAAAAGTCACAAAATCTAACGTTTTATGGCGTGAGATATTTATCATAATTGTGGTCTCATTGCAATGCTACTCGTATAATGCCATGGTACAAGCTCCAACTGCCAGATCGAAACAAAAAGCTTAATTTTGCAAGTTATTAGCGATAATTACTTTTATCTCTTAAATTATGAACCTAAATGTCAGTTAGTGATTTTTCGACTACAGTTATATTGGCTCTGTGCACGACATTGGCGCCACCTAGCGTCCGCAACTTTTTTGGCTCTGATGCTCTGACGTTTTGAAATTTCATCGCGACATTGTGACAAAAATCAAACCTATTACGTATTAATTTATAATACAAAAATTACTGTGATACCGTGATTTGGGTGGACAAAAGGCTGTGAATTCATTTTTGGTAATTAAAATTAAATGAGGTACTTAAGTAAAATTTATTCAAAAAGTATGTTTTATTTTCGTTAGGACAGGGTTTGTTTACTTCATGTTTAGTTGTACTTTTACTGTAAAACGAAAAGATAAAGCTATCTTATTGGTTTTTTTGAATAATAGTAAAATTATATAATTGTTCTTATATCGCTAGTAATAAATTAAATATCGTTTTCAGATCAAAATGAGTATCATTTTGAAGACCGGTTTTGTGAGTATCACTCAATATAAAATTTCAACCACAAACCGTTTCGTAAGGAAAATTGTTGCTGGACATGTCCGAGATGTAGAGGAATTAAGAACAAAACAGGGACAGTGTTCAATAATTCAAGCTCGCATCATAACACAAACATCAATTACTAAAAATAGGTAGTTAAAGTCTATACAAATTGCTTTGTTAATGACAGATTCATATGAGTATGACAGATGACAGAGCCTAGATTATTTCTTCTTTTGGCCACTATGAGCGCTGCGATAGATTTCATTACCCCCACCTAGTACTTCGCACCCTCCCAATAGTGACTATTCGCAAGATATTTAAAGATCATAATATTACCATAATTTGATAATCGAAAACTCAACAAAAATACTTATCGTCGCTTTCATATTAGTAACAAATTTGCTTTAGTGAACTTTTTGAATATTGCTCGGTGATTGACATAACTGGATATGCCGAAAAATAATAATATTTCCATCTCTCTATAGCAGGTCAAACGTAAGGAGGTAACTGACAGATAGTGAAAATTATCTCTTATAATTTAGTACGGATGTGGAATGGTTGAAACAATAGTCTAACCATTGCAATGAAAAATTAAAAAAATTATAACATCCACAAATTTTTGTGGCACGTAATGAAAATTTGAAAAACAAAGCTGTTTAGAAACAGGTTGAGAACGTCAACTGGTGATAAATAAAGCAATTTGTCGAACCATTTTTTTTAAATTTTGTATCAAACTTAGTATTGAACAACATCTATTAGCCAACTATTATTTTATCAAGTAACTATATTTTTTTGATGTGCGTAACACCAGTAAATATTTTATTCGCAAAGATATTGTAAGTTAGACCGATTTGTATTTGTGACTTTTAACTTTTATATATCATGGAACTTTGATCAACGTTAATGAACATGTCAGTTCCAAATGGTTATTTCTTATAGATAAAAGACAGTAACCAAAACCTAAAAAGAGTATAAAATAATACATAATTTTGGGTTAAGAAATGCTAAATCGTATTTGACTGATACTACTTTGAATACTACCAATAATCTTTGTTTGCGTATACAAAATCATTTCTAAACTAAACGCGTCAGTGTAGTGTGGTGATAGATGGGTTTGTGTGATTTGTGTGTGTTCTTACAGTGTGGGAGTGGAGGAACTGCATGAAGACGCATATTTTGCATAAGCTTAGCTATCGTGGGGTCGCGGGTGGGCAAGGAAATTCTTTTAGTTCATTGATATGGACCTCCGCAAAGTAACGCCTGATTCAATAAATTATTTAAAATCATTTCTGTCAAGCACGCCTTTATCGTTTCGTAAGCTTTTGTATCCTCGCCTTGCTTAAATCATTGACCCCAAATCATTCTGATCATTTTTTCAGTAGCACCCTGATTGCTCTCGTAACGAGCGTCCATCCGGTACATTTGCGGTCACCAACCACAACGATATTGGTTTACTGTAGTTCTCCTGGTAATCATTCAGAGGATGATAGAATGACTTTGATGCCTTTGGAGATCATTTTGGGTTGTTAGAAAACGTGTCTAGCATTTATGTTTGATTTGTCGTTATTTTGGAATAGGGGATGTTTGAAACAGGGGTGCCTCAGGGACCAATTTTAGGGCCAATACTTTAAAAAGAGCGAGAGGTCGTACACACGCCGGGTGGGCAGACGAAATAGCGGAAATAGCAGGCCGAGATTGGCTCAACATAGCCAAGGACAGAATTGAGGTTGAGAGACAGGAATTTGGGTCCATCCAAAAATAATTTATAAATTACCGAATAGTACTATTTTTTTTTACTGTTAAAAACATTAATTATGTCAAATTAATTCGCTAATTAAATTATATACTTAATACTGTACATTTTTGCATGGAAAAAATAAAGCTTTATTATTATTATTATTATTTTAAAAAAATTATAACAAAACCAGCGTTGTCATGAATCACAGCGACAAGGCCACTACATTATAGCTATTTTATCGCTTAAATAGGGCCTGTTTCACCACTTGTCGACTAACTTTAAGTGACGGTATCAGTGATGCCGTCTCTGTTTGTTTTGTCCGAATAAACAAAGACGGCATTACTTTTATCTGACACTTAAAGTTAGTCGACAAGGTGGTGAAACAGGCCCTTAATCGTCAATATTTAAATTCAAATCCATTGCGTCACATAAGTATGCAATACATAAAAGTAGCCTGTAAGAGAAAGGTCAAGAGAGGGCCTATCTGAACATACTAAAACTGAATAATATATAAAATCCATCTTAGGTTTTTGCAGGTGGTAGGACCTTGTGCAAGGTCTGCCCGGATTGCTACCACCACCTTGCTCGCTAATCCTGCCGTGAAGCAGCAGTGCTTGCACTGTTGTGTTTCGGCGTGGAGAGTAAGACAGCCGGTGAAATTACTGGCACTTGAGGTATCCCATCTTAGGCCTCTAGGTTGGCAACGCATCTGCAATACCCCTGGTGTTGCAGATGTTATGGGCGGTGGTGATCTCTTACCATCAGATGACCCACTTGCTCGTTTGCCATCCAGTCGAATAAAAAAAAAAAAAGGTAAATCAAAAACAATAAGCCTCGAGTACTCATACCTATAAGGCTGGTGGTGTTGGCATTACTTCTACACTATGAGATAGGTATCAGGTGATATTTAAGATAAACTATCATACTATAGGAATCAGTGACTACGCATAAGTATCAACAAAAGCATTCAAACTCAATAAAGCAGATACTGTAAACGTCGAAGTGAACAAAACCGCAACCATAAAAAAACAAATAAAATTAAGTGTGAGTCAAACTCGCGTCCTGAGGGTTCTATACACATTTAAAAGTAAGCAAAAATAGTAGATTGTACAACAAGAGCATAAAACGAGCCATTTTACCCAAGACGTTCATATAGCCACCCGAGCCGGTACGGCGGGGGTGGATAGACACGTCGAGGGGAAAATGGGTTTAATGCTCGAGTTTTACACTCTGCTTTTCACTTAGATTGCGAGGAAATGAAATAGCAACAGTGGAAACAATAATTACTTTCTATGTAACTTTTATTTTTATGCATTATTATAATAATTCTACTTTTTAATTTTACTGATTTATTATGATTGGTTTGATTGATTTTTAGTTTTATAGAAATTAAAAATTATTTAAAAAATATGTAAGTACAAACTTTTTTGTTTGTGGCTGTTGACACCTGATTACCTTGGTCTTAAGTTGGTCTTAGACGAAGATTTTATTTTATGCACTAGAACATAAAAAGTCATTTTATGTCGCCTAGATACAGCATAAACACGAACTTTACGAGCATGAGAAGTGAAAAATAAGTTTGTAGGTATTTATTTCATGACTTGAAGTCGGGTTTTGTTCCGCGTAACTTGATTTTAGAAATAATAACAATAATTATTATATAGAGCTTCTCTAAAATCAAGGTACGGGGAACAAAACCCAAATTTAAATCACAAAATTAGTAATTACCATAAAACAAAACATTGTGTGTTGTAGGTACTTCGTTGTAAAAAACAGAGTAAATTTTTGTGGATCTTTGTTTCTTAGAAATTTTCCGAGTTTATTTATAATTGTGTTGGCATTACTTCTTCGCAATTTTTACAATTACGTGTCTAAAGAAAGAATATAACTTTTTTGTAATCAAATGTTGTTTTTGATCGCGTAATTCCGATTTTAAAATCATCATGAAAATTTATCATCTCGACATGTTCCCGAGAAAAAAGGTTTCGTCAGACGGTCAGACACAACGAAGTGTTCCTATAAGGCTTCCTTTCTTCCTTTTGAGACACGGATCCCTAAAAAACAAAAAAGCATAGCATCTCACCATAATTCACAGCCGAACTTAAAGCATACAATATTTGTTTAAAATGTAAAGACGCATAAACATTTATTTCGAACAAGAAGGTCATAAGTTTCTAAGAGGTGTGTAACATACAACATTACGTTTCTGGCTGGACTATAACCTGTCAATATGATGGTGTGATGGTTTAACGACGTTAACAAGACGCGAGATGATTGTCTTGGGAACAAGTAGACAGGAATGAGAAGGGAATTCGCAGATACTAAACACGTTTGGACTCTAAATAAGACTAAAGAATAATCCTAAAGTTTGTTAATGTTTATGTTTGTACCTCTTTGACAGCAGAAGGAATTTGGATAAAATTTAAAGAAAGAAAATACATTTAACGTCATAAAATCACAGAACGAAAGATAAAACATGATGCTAAATAGGACCACACTCAGCATAACTACGGCAAGCCATGGCGCTAATTTTCAGTGAATAAGTTTGATTTCTAGAATTACACATAGGTTTCTTTTCATATTGACATTCCTACAAGATCGGGGTGTGCGCATGTCAAATAAAGCAATCTCAAGCAAACGTGTGTTTTCTGTCCTGCTTACTATGTTTTGGAGTTTAATAAAGACTCATTGTAAGTATTATAAGCCTTGATAGGATGAAAGTTTGCACAGGAGTTCTTCATGCATCGTAAAATGAAGACCATGATGTAATTCTTGAGAATGTCAATGAGAATTTAGAAAAAAATCAGAATCACTACCGGAGCTTATGCGAGTAGTTCATCATGTTAGTGAAGCTGCGGATGAAAGCTAGTTGCCAGAAGTAAGATTAACAAAAGTATTTTATCTTTGACATTGCCTATTACAGTTTTTTTTGGGTAATAAGAAATATTGTCTTTCTCCTAGAAAGTAGGAGTATTGCAGCATTTGATATTTTAACACTGTTTGTCTTCAATAGTTTCATTTAACTTAAGTAGTTTTATTTTTACTGATAGTTTATTTTATATTTCCTTGATTACTGAAAAATAAATTACTTACTTTTCATTTATTCTTCTTTGGTTGACTATAATTTGCTGTACATGTACTGTTAACTATGTATATCATTATAATCAAATATACTTTGTACATCAAAGATAGACAAAATTGGAAAATGTATACTAATGGAGGGTTCTTTATTAAGTATACATAAAAAATATTAATATTTCTTTCATTGTTGGTACTTTAAGTTGAATATCAAGAGATTCTTGGGTTCTGCGCTCCTATTGGCTGTTTCAATCGTCAACTCCGTGCACCACGCTACAGTTGCGCTTACAGTGAACTGTTTTATTCCATACTGTGCCAGTCTCTTTTTACATCTCATACAAACTTGACGCGGGGCGTGGACCATAAACATTGGTTATAAAAACATTTATGGCGCGTAAAATGCCGGCTCATTATAAATAAATACTATTATGAGGAGTGCCAGGGACTGTGAGGATAACGATGTGAAACTTTTACTTAAACACAAACACAAACTTAAACACAAAATTTACGTATGTATTTGTAAAAGCTTAGTGGTTGGCCTGAGGCTCGTGGATCGTGGATTCTAGTCGAATATACAAACCCCAAACTCGGAATGATAAAAGAGATGAAAACAGCATGTCACAAATAATAAATTATGTAACAAATGATAAAAATTGGTCAAGCATGGTCTTAGGGAAAAATCCAAAAAACTAAAACAAAGATTTTGTGTCAATCAAAGCTCGAATGCAACTTTTATTTGGCTGGTTTTTAATCACAGATAGATAGATCAGCGTGCTATTATTTTTTCTATAGTTACCTATTTGGAATAAGTAAGAAAATGTAAAACTATAGCCACTTTGTATTTTATTAACCACACCGGTCATGTCACAAACTATTTACTTACTTACTTAACGGACGTTTTCTGGATTATCCAACGAAAGTAAATACATTGAATAAACTGAACGTTAATTTTCCAATCAAGGATTGAATCAAATTACACGCACGAACATCTTGTTAAAACTTATCTAAAGGATACATCAACACGTGATTTTCTTGCAATATTTATGCACTATTGAATTTCTAACTCAATAATTAATTGCGATTGGGTGTTCCCTAAAAGAACACATTTCTTACCTGCACATTATACCAATCCGTGACGAGATCTTCCCATTTTCACTTTTCCCACCAAAAAGGTCACTCAACACTCAAACCACAATACAAACATAACCTAAAGCCAATGCAGCACTCAATACCACTCAATTACCTCACTTTTCCATAAAAAAAACAATAGATTTTCAACCGAATTCAGCAAAAGACAGTCCTCAGCGCGGTACGCAGGCAAATTAAGTCGATACGTAATTAAAAATGGCGCACACATACAAAGAACCGACATAAAAATGGTCCAGCGAAAAAAAAGTATAGGTTTAAAATTTACCCGGTATAAATTTGTGTTTTTTTCCCTCGGCTACTTATGTATGGAGGCATGCGCAGTAAAGGGTTAAGTTGGGCAATGCGACCGAATACAAAAGCCTTTTATAACTCACCCAACCGCTTAGAATGAGTGTCTTTTAAATTTGCAAAGTTACACTTCGCAATGAAGCAAGTAGTAACATTCCATAAAGGCGTATCTCTATTTAGATAACATGTTTAATTTAAAACTTACTCTCAAAACTATACGGTTTATTATAAAAATTTACTCGTGAAGTAGTTATTTCTTTTGTAAAACGTATTTTTCTAATAGTACAGCAATTTTTCGTAGCGCTGTGTGTTGTGTTGTCAATACAGTGTCAAAGGTTTGCGATGCGATTCTAAATTATTTGCTAGTTTTTGAATGTAGAATTGAATTATATCGATTTTTGAATTGGATTAAAAGTTGAAAGTTGAATTGTGGATAAGAAGTATAATTTACAAAACATAACCTAGAAAAACGTTATTCTATTGTTGATAGGCAAAGCATAGGGTTTACAAGATAATTAATTATGTGTTTTATATTTAAATAGGACAATATTTATGTGTTTTTATCACGAGTGATTGTAACAGCACAAAAAAAGTTTCTTGAAAAAATGTGATGTTTCATCTTCTATAAAGCTCTTTATATCGATAATTAAGCCATTGGACTTGAAAAATAATCTGAAACTGTAGGAAACTTCTAAAAACAGCCTTTCTTTCCTAATCGTTCCCGGACTTACAAAGTAATGTTAGTACAGTATTGTGTACCTATGCATTTGTTTACAAAAACAAAAGTTAAGAGCAATGTAATATTTTCCATTTTCCTAGTACTGTTTCCACGCCATCTAGTAGCAAGCTATTGCAACCGTTTTTTAACGCGGTGTTTTTCAGTTTCGTCTAAGTGAGAAAACTGACTAGAGGGCGCTTTGAACTGGCATTGAGAGCAAAGTTAGGTTTTAATTGAGGGCGCCTTAGTCTACCTAGGATCTGGGAAAATGGAAGCGAACTATTGAGGAGAAGAGAGGCGTAGCCGAGTAATAGTTTGCATCCTCCCTCACAGTTAATATCAAGTGGTAGGTATCAAAATCACAATTAAAATCTCTACTTCGCTATACTAATATTATAAATGCGAAAATGTGTGTGTGCGTGTGTGTGTGTTTGTATGTTTTTCCGTCTTTCTAGTCGAAACAGAGCAACGCATCAACGTGGTTTTTGGCATAGAGATAGTTTATGGGCCAGAGAGTGACATAGGCTATTTTTTATCCCGGAGAAATGCACAGTTACCGAGTTACATTGCCGTCAATGTTCGATTACTAATACATCTTTAGCCGTGCGACCTAGCATTGTAACTAAACTTTAACGATATCATCGCTTTATCTAGGTAAATGAAGCTGCGAACAAACGATGGCGTGTGTCTGAACAGCATTTGTCTTTTAAATTAATTGTTCAGTGCGAGAGCTTGCGAGAAAGCGAGCAAGTTTTTTGCGTCTTAGCTACTCTTTGTACTTATTATTTCCTGGTAGAATTAAATTTAAGAAGGAATTTTGAGATTTAATAATAATAATAAAAGATATTTATTCAATAGTCTGCTTGCAATTTCTACATAGGTGGTTGTTTCGCAGACAACATTTTAATAGAATTTCGTTTAACAGATATTTTTTCACATATTATTGTTTCATAGAATACTCAATATGGAACACTTATTTTGAAGAAATTTGTATCATTGATTTTTGCTACAAATAAAATTCATTATTTAGGTATTCATTTCATAGAATAACAAATCAAATATTCTTTATTCTTATATTATTTAGTTGATATAAAACTTATTACAAAGAAAAACATTTCATGTTGCGACAAAATGCATACCCTCCTATAACGGTAGCGATTCACTTTCTGGTGTGGTCACAGGTCACAGTTACCTAACCTAACCTTCTTTTCTGGTGGCGATTCGCTTAGTGGTGATGTCATACAGTTCTAACCTAACCTAACCTAATTTTCTGATAGCGATTCGTTTTCCGTTGGGGTCACAGTTCTAACCTAACCTACTTTTCTGGTAGCGATTAACTTTCTGGTGGGGTCACAGTTCTAACCTAACTTAACCTATTTTTCTGGTAGCGATTCGCTTTCTGGTGGAGTCACAGTTCTAACCTAACCTAACCTACTTTTCTGTAGAGATTCGCTTTCTGGTGGGGATCACAGTTCTAATCCTAACCTAACCTACTTTTCTGGTAGCGATTCGCTTTCTGGTGGGTCACAGTTCTAACCTAAACCTACTTTCTGGTAGCGATTCGCTTTCTGGTGGGATCACAGTTCTAACCTAACCTACCTACTTTTCTGGTAGCGATTCGCTTTCTGGTGAGGTCACAGCTCTAATCAACCAAATCTAACCAACATAAAATTGCTATATTAAAATTTGTAAATTTTTATTAAATCTATTTTTACATTCTTGTTGAAACAAAATATCGTGAATAAATAAACCGAAAAAATAATTCTATGGTTTGACACAATTGTCAAATAAAATAATTTCAGTATAAAATTCATTGAATTATTTTTCTATTAAATATGTTTCATTCTACTTGTACTATTACTTATTCTGTGCCCCAACGATTATCTGTTCTTCGAGCGATGTGGCGGGCCGATTGCCACTTCAACTTGTATAATCTTTGAGCCATGTCGTTGACTTCCAATGATTCATATTGACAATGTTAAGAACCTTCATGGTTGTACAATGTTGGACTTTATAACCGTCGTTGACTGGGTAGTTCTACGAGCGTTTCAACCGCTATCAGTTTTTTGTCGCATATATTAAAGAAATGAGGGACCGTAAGCAACAAGTTTTAATGAATTATAATTCATCATCATCATCATCTCAAGCCTCTCTCAACCAATTTGGTGTAGGCCTCCTTCAGCTTTCTCCACGTCGCTCTATTCTGAGCCGTCTGCATCCAGTTACTGCCCGCAACTCTCCCGATGTCATCCCTCCAACGCATCTGAGGTCTTCCGACCGGTCCCTTGCACCCCCACGGCCTCCATTCCAGTAAATCCTTGCACCACGAGTCTGTTTTTCGGGCAACGTGACCAGCCCATTGCCACTTCAGCTTGGCTACCCGCTTTATAATATCGGAAACTTTGCTTTGTTTCCTCAACCAGTTGTTAGTCTTCCGATCTCGTAATGTTACTCCTACCAGCCTACGCTCCATAGCCCTTTAAGTGACTATTAACTTCTGGAGAATGGATTTGGTTGTCACCCAAGTTTCCGCTCCATACATGAGGACTGGTAAGATGCACTGGTTAAATATACGTGTCGAAATACAAACTGAGACATGGATGCACAGAAAAACCAGAAAAAGAGACCAGCACTGAGAATCGAACCCAGGTCCTCAGCATTTTGTGCTGCGTGCTATAACCCCTACACCACTGCTGGACAGGAATCTAGACACGAATTTTTCCTATGCATACATATCTCAGGTTGCTTATTTCTACTATGCTGCTTAAGCAGCAGTACTAGCGACATCTATGTTGCGTCGACAGACGTCACACTCTTTCGAAACCAACCGCTCACCCAGACAAGAAAAATACAAAAAGAATGAGTGGAGTGGAGTTGAAATAAAAAATACAAAAAAAACTCCAAAAAACCAATCATAAATATACGTGCTTTTGACGACTGGTAAGGTTCATTCTGAAAGCAAAGTCCAACCTTGCGAAGGCTGCCCAGATCAGACGTACTCTCCTGCCAATTTCTGTTTCCTGGTTATCCTGAATTATAACTATACCGATCGTTTTAAAAAACTGCTGTGCTGGAGGCGTTTCTAAAGATCCGTGGACGGTATTCGCACCAATGTTTCAAGTTCTATCCTCAAAGAACTTCATATTAAAGACCAGCTTTCGTCGACTGTGCAGTTACGCAAAGTTGTTGGTCACATCTCCAGGAATGTGAACTCAATATCGTGGTTCAGACGGTGGAAAGTAAAGGGCACGCGGCCGATCACCAACTCGCTGGCTGACCTGATTAAAAAAGCTACTGAGTCCACCATGGTCCAGTGTACTCGTAACGCCTCATAACCGGCAGAAATGGAAGCACATTGCTAAGAGGGCTGTCCTCGAATATGGTCTACGACCCACCGAACATCTCTCCGTGTACCTCGTCTTTCAAACGACCATTCTGACAAGAGTGTCCGACTAAGAAATTCAACCTGACTCATTTCTTCAGTATAAGCGACAGGAAACTGATAGCGGTTGAACGCTTGTAGAACTACCCATCTATGTTCTATGTTTCAATCAATTCAATTCTTGAAGTATAGCTCCATCGATACATCGATGATTCCGCCAACGTCGAGTTGGAAAAAACACTGAGTTAGCCGTTGTTCGGTAGATGATGTTCTTTGTTTGAAATTTGTGCAAAGCAGCCACCAAATACGTCACTGTCATACGTGCAGTGACGTTTTATATTTGAGACAATTTGCGGGATGCCCGGGACGCGTAGTCCCGGACAATTTCTGCGCGGTGATCTGAATCATAATCATACCGATCTTTTTATAAATGCCTGTGCCTGGTTAGCGGCAAAGGGAACGGTACGTGACCAAATTCAAAAAAACTCAATGCTTATAATGATTCGGTTTACCGTTGACTGTAGTTACGCAAAACACATCTCCAGGAAATGAACTCAATATTGGTAGTCCGGGACTGGAAAGTAAGACTTACAAATAATACAAAAAGGGTTACGTCAAAAAAGCAAAAAAAAATTTGTTTGTACTTACCAGCTAATCTGAATATGGATATTGCTTGTCCTGATTGGTAATACGAAACACATCAAAATCTCTCCTGAACTGATTTAAAAAAGCTACTTATAAATATATTCACACTAAATACACTAAATGTACATAATATGTATCATTTCATATCTATGCGTACTATAATATAAAATATCTATATTGTATAACAATAATTGTTAAATCCTTAGAAATATTTAGACAGTTTTTTATTGTGTAATTATATTCTGTACAGAAATGGACAGAAAGAAAATAGGCTCTTTATAATGCACGCTTATGGAAGTCATTATAATAAATGTTTTTTTTTTGGAGAAACTACGGTAGAGTATTTTTAAAGAGGGAATGAGAGCGGATGAGTCTACGAAACACATTATTAAATTATGTAGGTATGTATTATAAACGAATTAATATTTAGCAAATTACGTATTCATATTGTGTTACATTACGTAAACAAAAAAATATGGATCGTTCAAGTTGTCTCTATTTCTGGGCTGAAGTGTAAACTAAGTATGTGCTTTTAATTATAATA
>NC_133490.1:9566544-9601188 GCF_025370935.1 Choristoneura fumiferana
ATTTAAAAAAATATACGAAAATCATCATTTTATCCCCATGGGGGTGAAATATTAGCGCAGAAATGTCACGAGGCGAATTTCCTTTAATTCCACGTAAACAATACTCGTATACTATCGAATGAAATAGGCTGTGACCATCAGCTAGACAGACAGACAGCTAAACTGTAAGGCGTCATTCTAATACAACACGAATGTGCGATTACCGAGCAAACTAACGAAACTATAATTGCACCGATCATGATTAAAAAATGTCGATGTCATAATTGACATACGCGCGATGTCAGAACAGAGAATATAACATCACAATCGACACATTTTTTGTGAACTGTCAAAACGTAATTGCTCAAGGATTTAGTACGGCAATAGCAAGATGTGAAAGTATATAGTTTTGAAAGAAACTTATAAGTGCAGTGATTAAGGTTTTTATTAATGTCTGCAACGGAACGTCTTTTTTTGTATGTATGCGACGGATTCATAGAACAGCTCCTATTACATTAATGTACCATATTTACAGTACTAACATGTTATGAAAAATCGACGAAATAAATTACGTCTGAAATACATAGAGCAAACCTTGGCTTATTCGATACTTGGTAATTTGGTGCTTACGTTACTATTTTACACAGATCACACTATGAGGAAATGCATGTTATAAAATCGATGGCAGCTGTCAGCTTTGATGCTTGCAATCGGGTTGGCTTGCATTTCACCAAGATTTATTACGGAGTATCACCGAATTACCAAGTATGGCCGATAAGCCAAGGTGTGCCCTATCAACTAGAGCGGTGGGAAGGCACTGTTACACATGCTCGTTAGCAGTAAGAGAGCATGCTACTATCGAGCAAATGCTACCTAGTAGCATGTGTGAACAGGACATGCTACTATCGAGCATGCTTATCAGTGGCATGCTCGAGACGGGGTGGAAGGGGGAAAGGTGGCTTTTGCAGGTGGTAGGACCTTGTGCAAGGTCCGCCCGGATTGCTACCACCATCTTGTTCGCTAATCCTGCCGTGAAGCAGCAGTGCTTGCACTGTGGTGTTTCGGCGTGGAGAGTAAGACAGCCGGTGAAATTACTGGCACTTCAGGTATCCCATCTTAGGCCTCTAGGTTGGCAACGCATCTGCAATCCTCTGGTGTTGCAGGTGTCTATGGGCGGTGGTGATCTCTTACCATCAGGAGACCCACTTGCTCGTTTGCCATCCAGTCGAATATAAAAAAGCTAGTAACGGGTACAGTGCCTGAAGTGCGTGCTGTGCGTGTTCTGGAGTGAAACCTATGCAGCTATAGTTTCCTACTTGACATCTACGGAACCCTAAAAATTCTACAATAAAAACCAAGCAACCTGTTTGGATTTATACCAAAAGTGTCACGCACGATCGAGCTTTTCTCTATGGTTTGGATCCGCGCGGGCGGCTTTTTTCCACTTCCTTGGTCCAGAGGCTGTGGTTTAAAAAAAAAGTCACGTTTATGGTACGTGGGTAATCATCTAGTTAACTTTTGACTCGGCACCTGTTTCTGAATGGTTCATTCAAGCTGTATGAATGGGTGATTTGTTTATTGGGTTCAAATAAGATGTGCTGTGTGATTAAAATTAACTAAAAGAATTTCCTTGCTCACCCGCGACCTTACGATAGCTAAGCTTATGCAAAATATGCGTGTTCATGCAGTTCCTCCACCTCCACACTGTAAGAACACACAAATCACACAAATCCATCTATCACCACCAAACCACACTGACGCGTTTCGAACTCAAACAGAGCTCATCTTCAGAGTAACACAACCGTACACCCATGCTACCAGTTGTTAGACTAACAAACCACAACCACCGTTTAAATTTGTCACTGTAATTCCCCAAGTACCCACATATATTTTATCAAACAAAACAAAACTACCCACAAAATATTAATACATTTTAACCATCCTACAAAACTACCTTGATTTTTTATTTATTTACTGTCAAGGCATATTTTATTATGTACCATTGCTGAAATTAGATCCAAGCCGTAGCAAGGGAGATGAAACTAAATTTATCTACAAATTAGACCCCATACTGTTGTACCTAATTATCTCCATGCATTCTAAAACTTCGAGACGAAACCCCTTGCCACTATAATGTAACACTAACAGATGTTTGGCAAAATTCGATCTATCAGGATGCTCATTTCTATATGCCGAAACATGGTCCTTAAATCTAGCATTAAAACTGCGACCTGTCTGACCAACATAATACTTTACAGTCATTACAAGTGAGCTTGTATACACCCGATCTAGTTCCTTTATCCGCCTTCTCTTTGTGGTTACAAAGTTTAGAGTACAAAGAGTTGTTAGTCTTAAAGGCTACCTTAACATTGTTTGATTTTAAAATACCATAAATTCTATCAGACAAACGACAAACGCAACACGGCGTGAAGCATGCTATTTACTATCCGTAGCTGGTCTGTTTACTATCCGTGTTTGCTTCTTTTGAACCAAACTATTTACCATTATATACGATTAGGTTATTAAGTGTGAGCTCCATAGATAACCAGCGTTGCTATACATTAGGTATGGCAATACATGCTACTGAAAAAAAGAACGCCTGAACAAGTTCGGCTACTTGACGTTTAGCCAAATTTTACTAATTAGGAACCAACCAAAATTAAGCTAATATTGTAAAACTGATTTTGTAAGACATCACCCAACTTTTAGCTACTAGTAGGCCTTAGTTTTGTAGTCACTCAAGTTATGTTACAAGCAAGTTTCTGTTAGCAAATTTTTTTTTAGTATGTTGAGTGGGAGGCCATTTTGGTGTCCTGTCGTGTCACCGCGTAACTTAGTTTTTATTGTCAGTTTTACGGTTTTAGTCTTATTACTGTACGGTGGTAGTACTGATAGAAACAAACCTTTCTTTCTCTCTTTTTTTCTTGTACTAGGTTTGTTTTTCCATTTTGTCTGGCATTGGTGCAATCACCTGCATTAATATCTGCCACAACGGAGCCTGCAAAACACTGACACTCCGTACTGGCCCCAGAAATAGTCATATTCATATCTGATATTTATCCATGCTTTATTATGTCAGATATTGATGCTGGTGCCTGTACATTGTATTCGTTTCTAATAATCAAATTTTTAGGGTTAACCCAAAACCCTATTAGTCAAAACCTCTCATGAGAGGAATCCTGTGCCCAAAAGTGGGGCATATAGAGGCTGAAGATGAATTACAAAACAAGTCTTACCTTAATAGGCGGCGCGTAGTCCACTGCCATCATACAATCACTGTTAACACCAGCTTCAGTCTTTATCATAGGTGGCCCATGGTGGTATAGCTGACCCATTTGATGGTGGTGCATACCACTGTCCCCCCTACTATACCACGTGGTATACATATCCCAACCCTGGTCGCGACAGTCACTCATAAATACATCTTTTCACTGCACTCGTTCAAACATTGTTCAAGGTCAACTTTTCAAGGTCGGTCATTGTTCACAACTTTTTGAACATTGTTCAAAGTTCATCATAATATGAACATGGCTTTGGGTTTTGCTCACATTGTTTTTATTGTTTTTTTTTATGTTTTATCGTTACTTTGTGTTTATTTGCGAAGTCCGGCACATTCTAACGCGAAATTGATTAACTTAAAAAAATCACTGCATTTTATTAATATTTATAATCTATATTATTATAAAACCACGTAAACAAAACCAAATTTATAACAAATTTAATAAATATTACTTTTAATATTGCACTACTTGCACTAGAGCACTTTGTTATTTTCATTGACTACGTAAATTTGAGATTCGTTGAATTATTTCTCGGCATCTGAAAAAAGAATAATGTATTAATAGGAGAAGAGTACTAAATTATAATTATAATAGTCAGCTCATACCTTAGGACTAAATACAACGAAACTTTACAAGGTACACTTTGATTGTTACACGCGTGACACTCTCGTTCATACAAAGATAATTCGAGTATACAAAAGTGACACTCGCGTTCATACAGTGATACTTCGTGTATACACGCGTGACACTCGCGTTCATACAGTGACACTCGGTGTATATAAAGTGTACTTTAAATGAACCTTAATTAAGTTTTTAGGTCAATGTAATCGTATGATAATTACAATTATTATTTAATTAAATAAAATGCTTAAATTTAGGCAACTTATTAACGACCGGATGGCCAAGTGGTTAGAGAACCTACTACGAAGCTTGGGGCCCCGGGTTCGATTCCCGGCCGCGGCAGATATTTGTATGAGTAATTTGTTCTCGGGTCTTGGATGTTTAATTGTTTAATATGTATTTAAGTATGTATTTATCTGTATAAGTATGTTTATCCGTTGCCTAGTATCCATAGTACAAGCTTTGCTTAGTTTGGAACTAGGTCAATTGGTGTCAAGTGTCCCATGATATTCATTTATTAAATATTTGCATTGCTGTACTTCTTATACTTTATCGTCAATAAAACATTTATTATTGTTAGGTATATTTACCTATATGCCGTTAGAAAACAGTTTCTGCGATAGAAGTGTGTGCTAGATTTAGAATGAATTAGTTTATTTGGGTACCTATATAATCTGGTATGACACACATGATATTTCGTTTTGAAATACGTTTTGTAGAACCATTGCCGGAACGTAGGAAGCTGGGTTATTTATTTCCATTTTTTTTGATCATGTAATGAATTTGATTATGATATGGCAATAAATGGATTAGCCGTGGTGGCCTAGTGGTTTGACTTGTCGTCTCTCAAGCAGAGGGTCGTGGGTTCAAACCCCGGCTCGCACCTCTGAGTTTTTTGAAATTCATGTGCGGAATAACATTTGAATTTACCACGAGCTTTGCGGTGAAGGAAAACATTGTGAGGAAACCTGCACAAACCTGCGAAGCTATTCAACGGTGCGTGTGAAGTTCCCAATCCGCACTGGGCCCGCGTGGGAACTACGACCCAAGCCCTCTTGTTCTGAGAGGAGGCCTGTGCCAGCAGTGGGACGTATATAGGCTGGGATGATGATGATGATGATGATGGCAATAAATGTTTTTTTTTTATGTAAAACAAAATTTTCATTTTTTTATTAAAATTAAAATTAGTATAGAAAGTAATAGGGTGAAAGATAAGATCGCGAGGAAATCTGCACAGACCTACGAAACAATTCAATGGTAGATATGTGTGATGTTCCCAATTCGCACTAGGAGCGCGTGGGAGCTACGTTCCAAGCCCTCTCATTATGAGAGGAAGCCTGTCTCCAGCATTGGGGCGTATATATAAGCTGAGATGATGATGATAGTTATGTATGATAAAGTATAGATATGATACTCTTGTTATAAGCGTTGTGTGCTTATCCGATCTAAACGCATAGCTACATAAACAACATGGAATTGCAAATCAGTATATTGCTAACATACCTAGCGCTAAGTATAGAAAGGTCAACGGCCGGGCGCCACGCCCACGCGCCACGCCCACGCGAGGCCCCGCCCACTTGGGTTTGATGACCATTACGATGACTATTGTCGGGAGGATGTGCCAAATTTCCAGCGGCTATTGAGGTCAGGTTCAAGAATTTATCGGTTCATTCAGTTAGTGGGAATTTACTGGATAAGATAATGCACTCGCTAAACTTTTATGTAATGTAATAATGGCCTTTATGTCCTGGCGAAATGTATCCTCTTTTATTTTTATATTCTTTTTTTTCTCTTTTACTTTTTTTAATTTTATTTTTGCCCGTTTTATTTGTTATAATTATTACTTTTTTTTTGTTAATATACAAAATTTAACTAAGTCCGCACCTGGTAGTACTGTAGGAGTATACCGTGAGGGGTGTCGGCTGAAAAACAGCGCAGGCGTCGCTCCTCGTGGCCGGCGCCAGCAGCATATGCTGACGTCGTCGCCTGTTGTCACAATACGGTATTTGACTATTTTGTATACGTTTTATAAATTAAAACTACACAATGCCTGTAATCGAATAGAAAAACAATTTTTAAGCTAGCTTTACAAATAACAAATTTATAAAGCTTTGAAATTCAAGATTAGACAGAGAAAGACCTACTGGCATGTGACGTCACACGCCAGTACCGCCATACTTGCTGCATAGAGAAAAGCGTTTGAGAAAGAGACAGGTATATAGATTTTTCGAAAAATCACTATAAATCCAATTTTCAACCGATTTAAATTTTCTCTTCGCTAAACACTATCTGTATATCTATATTTTCATAATAATATTAAGATATGGCAAAATCAGGAGTTGTCATATACCGTATTATTTATAAACTTTTATCTTGTATGAAAAAAATTTAATGTGTATTTTGTGTGCAATTTCTTATTTGTTATTCTACTAATCCTACTATTTCTCATCCCAGCCTATATATGTCCCACTGCTGGGCACAGGCCCTCCTCGCACAATGAGAGGGCTTGGGCCGTAGTTCCCACGCGGGCCCAGTGCTGATTGGGAACTTCACACGCACCATTGAATTGCTTCGCTGGTTTGTGCAGGTTTCCTCACGATGTTTTCCTTCACCGCAACGCTCGTGGTAAATTGTGATTTCGCATATGAATTTCGAAAAACTCAGAGGTGTGAGCCGGGGTTTGAACTCATGATCCTCTGCTTGAGAAGCGATAGGTCAAACCACTAGGCCACCACCATGGTTTTTTGAGTATGTCTTCGTGTATGTACGTGTGTGTTTGCTACTACTTAGCACTAAAACGGCTGGACGGATTTGGATGACATTTTGTATGTAGATAGCTGGAATAACTCATGGGCTACTTTTTATCCCGATATTCCCAACGGGATAGGGATAAAATCTAGAAAACTCAATCGCAAATTTTAGAGTCATGGGATTTGGTGCAGTTATTTTTTGTGTCATACGTTAATGAAATCCAGGGTGGAATTTTCGGAAATTCCCATGGTAATTTGATAAAATTCCTGAATTTCAATTTAATTGCCAGATATCCTAATGGCTTATGCGTGCGAAGTAAATAAATAAAATTTATTTATATACCTATATGTATTTAAAATAATTATATATATATTTATAATTTGGTCGAAAGATAAACTATTATTATTATTATACTACTATTATATTATGTCATTTTAATTTGCGATTCAGTTGGTTGAATAATATAACGTATCTATTATTTTATAATTTCCATAAACTGTATTGGGTCATTTAATGTTCAAACGAAGTTAAATAATTTCACCAAGACTTCTGAGATCTATGTCTTACTTCTTCAAAAAATGATCAAGAATTAAAACAATTAAATACGCGCAGTAAAACGTGTACCTAAAGTTTTTTTTTATTTATGAGGTATTTCTTAAACCCGTAATTAAAGTATTCACACATATTTAACAAAAGAAGTTTTTGGTTCAATGTTAACACTCGTATTGTGATATCATTCGTCAAGTCTATCCGTTAATTATGACATGTTGGTAAAAAACTGTCCTTCGATTTTTTTTTTCGATTTAACCGTAAAGGTATTTTCATCACACTTGTCGTAAACAGTGTCAAACATGCAGGCTACCTTTGATTGCTACCCCCAAATTAAACCCTCGGCCTTAATGTGCTTGTCATGAAACCGTGTCGGTAAATGAGTCATTGCGCGTACACATTGTCTTGTCATGAAGCCCAAGGACGGTAAATGAGTCGGTGCCCTACTGATGGAGCTGCTGCAGGACTACGTGGACCACATGCACACGCACGTTGCGGCGCATGCCGAGGGAGGGGGAGGTTGAGGGCGACGCTGCCAAGAGCACAGCCTAAGGTATCGCCAATATTTGGAAGAATTATATTTTTCTTTTACAAATATAAAATTTTACTTGCAAATGTGATGAAAAACATGTATGTCGCACGGGCGGTACTAGAATTACGAACATCGACTCATTAAAGCCCTCAGTCTTCGACTTCGGGCTTCTAATAGACTCTCGTTCGTAATTCCTTATTTACCGCCCTTAAGACACAATGTACTATTTCTATTAATGCACTTAGCAGTCTATCAAAATTAACGGAATAAAAAATAAAGTACAAAACACATTTAGGTAATTATTTTTTATTTTATTTTAATAAGTCATAAACATTAATTAAAAAGGAACAATTGAGGTTACACTAAACTATCCTAAAAAAAAATTAACTATATATACAGTTCGTTTAAGTCTTGTCCTTGAGGAAGAGTGCCCATAAGGCTGGCGGCATTTTCGCTCTGGATCGTGGTTCCAATACGTTGGGCGAGAAATGCAATTATTAATTAAACTTTAACTAATGATTATTTCTGTCACGTTAGTTAGCAATTGCCTGTTGCTTGTCACGCGTATTCATTGTCAGTTTATCTGTCTATGATGACAGTAAGGTCAGGATGGTAAGGACTTTGAAAAAATATGCGGGTGCGTTAATTGAAATGAATGTAAAGGTTTAGTCGTTACTGTCATACATAATTCAAATTCATTGATAATACATCAATACCTGTATGTTCTTCAATGAACATGCCAACTGAAAAATTAATTGCGCAAGTATTAGACGCCATTACATTATTATGACAATCGTCCGGCGATAATTGTGTGTACTCAACACAATGTAATCACACGTTTATAACCGTTTTAATTTTATTTAATTTTCTTTTAACAATCGTAGATTTCGTCGAAATGAATTAAAATTATACGCACCACCCATTCGCAGTCAGATTACTAAGAATTGCAATTATTAATTGCACAATTACATTAGTCGTGCTAAAAATTACTATGGTAAACGAACAAATAAGTTCCTAGTTCCGAAAATATTTAACAAGATTGAGTGGCTAAGAGAAGGAAACCAGTGTAGCATAAGAAAGGTTAAAAATACTCTCAAAAGGATTCTTTTGCAAAAACTGCCTTAGGGTACATTTTTGCAAAAGCATCCACATCTATGTATATGTTGCAACTTTTATTTTGTTTTTGTATTTGGATGCATGTTTAAACAAATAGGTAGTTACATATAATTAAATTGTAACGTGCGCGTTCTGTAATATCAGTTTGGCGAGTGGATATGTACAGTAAGTAAGTGTATGTAATACCTACGAGAAAGAAATTAAAAAAAAACACAGAGGAATTATCCAATACGCTAGAAATGTTTAATTGAACTAACCCTCCTTTGGGCAGTCGGGTAAAAATATCACTAAAATATTCATAGTTAAGGCTGCGTTCAGACACGGCGGGAATCGCGCGATGTTAGTACACCGTCTCTTTCTCAAGCAATACTCTGAAAAGAGACGGTGCGCTCAAAACCACGCGATTCCGCAGTAGTAAGTAAGTAGGTACAGTAGCAATCTGATATAGCGTAGAGAAAAAAATCGATAAAAAAATATATATATCAAGTGAAATTCGCAAAATCTATACTATCTGTCCCTTTTAAAACGCATAGTTAGAAATCCTACTAAATCCATATGAACATCGATCAATCCATCCCTATACTTAGTTTATAATCCGGATTAAAACATAGGATACTTTTTATCCCGATATTCCCACGGGATAAGAATAAAATCTCGAAACAACAACCGCTGGGCTTAAAGTCATGAAATTTGACCATGATTGTTTGTAATGTAACGTTCGGGTATTCCCGCGGGAATTTTTTAAAATCCCGAAATTTCAATTCAGCTGCTGGACTTATGATTTACGTGTGCAAAGCCGCGGGTAAACACTAGTACAAAATGTATATTAGAGAAAGAGAAAAACTAGAGAAATTGACAAAACTTTACCTAATTAGTCTTGTTACGGAGTCTTAAAACCGTCAGCATTCATAGAATTAATGACATGGTCCAAGTAACAAGCGCTTATACATAGTGAAATAAAACTATAAAATAAATTGGGATGTCCCAATTTTTGACAACATATAATAAATCGAAAACCATTTGGAGAAATAGGCTTTGTGAAGCGTTTTCAGAAATCAGATTCCAAAAATGTGATAAACTGAATTAAATAAACAAAATTTAAGTTATGACCCTCATTTGACCCCTGCAGTGTCTCGTCACAAAGGCAGTTATAAAGCAGATCTACACTCTTAAGCAAATTGACAGTTTGAAATGTTGCTGTCCTGCTTATAATAACAAAGAGTGACAAAGATAGTACTTTAATCACATGATGCGCACCCGGCTTCAAATAGTTGTCATTTATCGTAAAGTCCGAAATGTATACGAGTATTTCCAATGTATTTTTACAAATTAAATTATTAAATTACTACGTTACAAGTAAATACAAAAGAATTTAAATATCAGATTTTTAAAAAAATATCTATTTTACTATCACACCATTAAAAAAACATAGGAATAATCGAAGCTAAAAGAAGAGAAATAAATAAAACTAATTTGTCATGGTTCATTTAGGACCCTAAGCCGTTCTTGAATTATTGTGAAATTGTAATGCCAAAGATTATGTTATGTACGACCTGAATTTTTCTAGGCAATGGAACGTGGCTGTCTCACTGTGACGTCATCCAGCGTATTTCGTACAAAAAATATAAAAAATTAAAAACTCATCCAAATTCAAAATCAATGAAAATGGTATCTTAAAATGTCCTATTCCTTCCAAAAATTTATTCCGATCCTGTGAAAATATCGCGATAAAAAGTAGACATCTTCATCTTCCTCCGTATACTCGTTCAGAGAGACATTGAAGATGTGGCTCACACTAGTTCCTTGATTATTTAGTAAGTAATTAATTATCCTTATACTTGTATTATATGTATTGTATGTAAATGTGTGTATTTATGTATTTTATTTTATATTTATTTATAGATTATATTAATGTTTATATAATATGTGTTATATATTTATTGTATATAGTTAGGTATTTGAGGTTTACATATGCATTTATATTTATTCAAATGTTTGCTTTATTTGTCGATCCTTGTTTTTGGATTGCTCCTCTACCACTCAAAGGTTGACTGGCAGAGATCCCTGCAGGGATAAGTCCGCCTTTGTACTTATCACAACTTTTATTTATGTAACCTTTTTGTTTTTCCTTTTTGTACAATAAAGAGTATAAACAAACAAACATTGTGTTATTCCAGATGTCCGGCTATCTACATACCTTTCATCTATATCTGTCCAGCCGTTTTATCGTGAAGGAGTAAGTGAGGAGTAACATATACACACACACACATACTCACAAACTTTCATATTTATGATATTACGAGTAGTAGGACAAAATACATACAAAGTGGACAGATATTTTCGTTAAATAATAAAAAAAAATATATTTGGGTTTAGAGAATCTTTATTTGCTCATAAAAGAACATAAATACGAGTAACACTTAAAATGAGATGACAGGGTTTTCATTTAGACTTAGTTTTATATACAGCAATTGACTAGACTTCAGCTTATAGTTTCTTTATTTTATAGTTATTTTGTGTTATTTACTATCCGCCCGCTTTTAACTTGAACCACAATCTTAAATAGCTATAAAGCTCAACGGCAGAGCGAGTGGACGATTATATCAAATTTAATCGTTAATTTGTTCAGATTAACCGTGAAATTTACGATTATTAATCGTCGCACGCGATAAATTTAACTCAGTTAGTGATTTTTAATTACGTGCGTTTCGATATTTGACGTTGTTTCGATACAATTCCGGTTAAGAGCAAGGAGCTGTTTCACAATCCATTTATTAGTGTTAACTGACGGTTAAATGTGATGCCGTCTCTATTTATTTTGTTCGTCTGTAGCAGGACCGATGAACGATGGAGCAGACGAATCCTCGAATGGAGACCACGGACGGGAAACGTAGTGTAGGGCGTCCTGAGGCACGGACCGACCTTAAGAGGGTCGCTGGCGGCGGATGGATGCGAGGGGCTGAAGACAGTGTCGTGGCGTGCTGATGATGATGATGATAATGGAATAGACGGAGACGGCATCACATTTAACCGCCAGTTAACACTAATAAATGGATGGTGAAACAGCCCCTAACTCAGACTATTTAATGAAAACCCCACCAACCAAATGTCTGATATGATAATGATGATGATGTGTATTAGACCAAAAAAATCCTTTAAACTTTAGGGTTCAAAGTCTTAAGGCTTAAAACAATAAAGGTCATTTTCACTTACAAGTCATATGTAACAATCCTCATCGTTTTTATATTGATGTAGAAATTGTCGTAAAAACGGTAAGGCATTTGTCCCAGCGCTGGCGAGACAGAGATGAGCGACTATTTTGTCGCTCAATGAAACGAACAATAGACTGATAGATCTTGATAGACTGTCAGTCTACACGTGACCACGGTCACTGCAATGTAGTCGAAATGTCGAGGTAAATTACTCTTGTGTCGTGATAAGTCCCGTGTATGAGTGCAAAATCACGAAAGTTTAACATTACATAGATTCTGTGTCAATAAAAGGTACCTATTATTGGAAGCCGTTATTTTTAATCCTACAAATATTATAAATGTGAAAGTTTGTGTATTTGCAGGTGGTAGGACCTTGTGCAAGGTCCACCCGGATTGCTACCACCATCTTGTTCGCTAATCCTGCCGTGAAGCAGCAGTGCTTGCACTGTTGTGTTTCGGCGTGGAGAGTAAGACAGCCGGTGAAATTACTGGCACGTGAGGTATCCCATCTTAGGCCTCTAGGTTGGCAACTGCGTCTGCAGTACCCCTGGTGTGCAGATGTTTATGGGCGGTGGTGTCTCTTACCTCAGGAGACCCACTTGCTCGTTTGCCATCCAGTCGAATAAAAAAAAAAGTAATTGGGCAACCGAGCGCTGCTCGGGCTAACTCCACGCATTTTCCCAGAGATAATAATAATCTAGTTCCATAGGAATATTACTGCAATGTTTTGCCGCCAGAATACAACAGTAGCACCAAGCGTAAACAGGTTTTTTGAATGTCTTAAATCTCCGTAGATACCATAATATCATATCGATGGTGGAAGTCTCAATTGGCGTAAGGGGCAAACATACCAAAATCACTTTTAAACATAGAAAATTACAGTTTTTTTTCTCTGTCGATTGGTAGTATTCAAGTTACGATACGGCCCTTACTTTTTCTGTTATCAACATTTATTATTTAAAAATAAAATAGCTTAAGGGAGATGATATAAAATAATTGAGCTGAAAAATGGCGTAAATGTATTATTTTTTTAAATATTTGGGTCGTAAGGGTGTGGCAGTCTCATATGTCCTTTACGACTCGGCTCATGTCGTTAAAAAAAAACCCAACAAATATAATAAAAGGGCGTATGGGGTCAATTATTGTTTCATTGCCTTTACACCCCAACATTTTATAACGAATAAGATAAAAAAGCAAGAAGTTGTTGGGCGTAACCTTAACCGCCTGTACCTATTTCTTGTACCTAACATCAAAATACTAACGCGTCTACCTACCTTCCACGCGCCGAGCGTTTGCGCATTGCACATTCGGTCAGTCGTGCCAGACACGTCAAACACGGAGGACGTATTGATTGCCTACGTTTGTTCTTGTCAACGCGCGTATTTTTTATAAGATGCCAAAAGCAAAACAAAAAAAGAAGATTAAGTTGATGGATCTCCTAATGGCTAGACGTCGAGCTAACATTTCCGTAATGGAATTTCAGTCAAGGCTGTTGAGGTACATTTCTTTTAGCTACTTTGTTTATTTTAAGCTATCCTGACAGCTGTTCTGACAGATCCTAATAAAGGAAGCCTGTGCCCAGCAGTGGGACGTATATAGGCCGAGATGATGATGCATAATATATAATAATAATTGGCCTGTATAATTACTTATGTATGTTGAGATTTAAAAATGGTATAATCGGAAAGTCGTAAGGGACATTAAAAAACAGCAATTTATAAAATAAGAAATACTTTTATGGGCGTAAGGGGTATAAAAAGCAAGAGCTAGAGTAAATTGCCGCTCGTAAGGGATAGTAGCAACAACAACAACAGCAACTTATAAAATAAGGATTACTCTTATGGGCGTAAGGGACATCAAAAGCTAAAACTAGAGTAAATTGTTGGTCGTAAGGGACAATAACAAACAGACATTTTAAAAATTGAGGTTACTTTATGGGTGTAAGGGGCACTTAAAGTAAAATACCTTGCTTGCTTCTTTTAGTTCATTAAAATACCTTGTTAATGTTAGGTCGTAGGAGGCATCAAAACAGATGGTTTTTAGAACTTGAAACAACAACTCAAGCAAGCATACTCCCAAATGTGCAAGAAATAGTGCAAGCAAGCATGCAAGAAAGCATGCAAGCAAGCATGCAAGCAAGCATGCAAGCAAGCAAGCATGTAAGCAACCACCTAAGCAAGCTTGCAAGTGAGCATGTAATTTTGTCAATCAAATCAACAAACATGCAATTTTATCGGCCTGGGTTAGATGAACATCGCGGGCTACCCCGATCCCGCGATGACCGGTCTATGGTATCTCCTCCAGCGCTCATGAAGCGGGCTGGCGTCCCACTCCCTCACAGCTGCAAGTAGTGTGTTGGAGGAAGCATAAATAGTGCAAGCATGCATGCAAGCAAGCGTGAAGCCAGAAGGCAAGCACGCATGCAAACAACAAATCAAGCAAGAATACTCCCAAATGTGCAAGAAATAGTGCAAGCAAGCATGCAAGCAAGCATGCAAGCAAGCAAGCAAGCATGTAAGCAATAATGCAAGCAAGCAGCGTTAGTACGCCAGTGGTGGTAGTGAAAATCAGTTCATCATCATCGTCATCAACAACATCATCAGTTCGTTTATCGCTATCCTGCTGGAACTATGCTATTTTCCGGTATAAAAACTTATTTACTTGGCGATTTTTAACAGCTGCAATATCTTCCTTGACCCTCTCAGCTATAAACAAACAAGTCAGCCATAGCCGAGCATTTGTTGGAGTCAGGACCAAACCACTGGATTGAGCTTCACAATCCCAAAATTCTGTCCACGGAACGTCATTTCTACTCAAGAATGGTACGTGAAGCAGTTGAAATAAAAAAGCATAAAAATGTCAACCGGGACAATGGATATAAGCTTTCATCTTCGTGTATTAATAAGTGTCGACGTCGGGATGAGTGCTGTGAGTCGGTGTGATGGGGTGACAAATAAAAATCACCAAGTGCGGGTAGTTAGTGATACGAGTGCTGGTACTATTAGTGATCAAGTGCGGGTAGTTCGAAGGACTCGCGCTCATAGTCAAAATACCACAAACGGGACTTATCACGCTATTATTACACAAGTAATATTTACCTCGACGTTTCGGCAAGGTTACAGTTGCCGTGGTCACGAGTAGACTGAAGTGTGGGGTGTCAAGTCTGCCTAGCAGCGCGAGTTCTTCGAACTACCCGCACTTGATCACTAATAGTGCCGGCACTCGTATCACGAACTACCCGCACTTGGTCACTTATTAGTCACCCTATCACACCGACACACAACACTAACAACGTCTGATCGTCCCACCGAACATTCATCCCGACGCCGACACTTATTAATAACAGGATTCCACGAAGATGAAAGCTTATACCCATCGTCCTGGTTGAAATTCTTATGCTTTTTTATTTCAACCGCTACTTGTACCATTCTTGAGTAAAAATGACGTTTCGTGGACAGAATTTTGGGATTGTGAAGCTCAATCCAGTGGTTTGGCCCTGACTCCAACAAATGCTCGGCTATGGCTGACTTGTTTACCTGGCGATTTTTAACAGATGCAATGTGTTCCTTGACCCTCTCAGCTATTGTTCTTTTCGTCTGTCCGATATAGGAACTACCACAACTACAATCAACCCCATAAACACCCGGTGTTTGGAAGGGAAAGACATCCTTGGGTGTCCTAATATGCCTCGCAAAAACTAAAACTAAAACTAAAACTTAAGAAAATGTTACAAATTACATATTTTTTAAGGGGACGTGCAAAAAAATATGGCTTTTGCGCGTTATTTTAAATAATTAAAGTGGTTCTTTGAGTTAATTCACTATTTTTTTAATTTTACTACTAGAACTTACGTCCAAATATGTAGCAAATAAATTATATGATGTCCTATAAGACCAAAAATAGGTTACTACATTATTTATTTATTTACGGTTTATGAGTGTAAGGGGCTATGACACCCGTATGTCACGGGCGTAAGGGACAGCTATTTTTCTTATTAAGCTTTTTACGAAAATGTCTATAGTTTCACGGTGAAAAGCAAGAAAATTCAAGATTTTACGTAATTATAACATCCTGCTAAGTTAAACATTAACAATGCTGTGAGGGTTTGAAAATTACCAAAAACTTCTTTTCGCTCTCCTGAAAAGTAGCATTTTGTCCCTTACGTCAATTGAGACTTCCACCATCGATATTCTTTCAAATTAATTTATAGCTCTATCGTTACTACCGATGTAAATATCCTATAAATATCACGTATTTTGTAACTAATATGGCCACAAACTATAAAGAGAACTGACGTTGTCATGGCGGGTTGTTTACGATTTGTGCTAGTTATGCCCTCTGCGCAGAGATTTGCGTAATATTCCTTATTTGCTTGTCTTCAAAAACTATCACAAGCGAAAAGTAGCCCTTTCTGATCCCCATTATTTTGTACCCCCCAAATGATGTTTTTAACACATAAAATCTATAATAAACGACCTGTATACGTTTTGTTATAGGGACTTTAAAATACCTATAAAAGAGTACAGGACGCAATGGCGCTCATTGGGGGAGGCCTATGTCCAGCAGTGGACTGCTATAGGCTGATGATGATGATTATGATGATGACAAAAGAGTAAAGTAACTGTCTGACTGGCTGAAAAACAATGCACATCCTAAACTTCTGGTGTTAGACTTGAAAGTAGGCATACATGTACTAAGAGTATTACAGAAGTGCACTAAGGAAGGATTTTCCGAAGTTCCCATGGGATAGGGAAATATCTAAACTTTGTTTGTTTCCTTATTTGTTGGGAGTAATCTCTGAGACTACTGAGGCGATTTAAAAAATTCTGTGTCCAATAATAGGCTACATTTCCTGATTGACATCGGCTTCATTTTCTAGGAAAATCCAAAATTCTTTCGGGGTAGTAATAAAATGATTTCAACTTCGGGCTGATTTAAAAAATTAGCAGCCATCCAAAATGTTATTTTGAAATTACTGCGGAATAAGGAATAACAGGTTTTTTATCCAATAACTGACAGCTGATATCGAGACTTGATATTAAGTACATATTTTTGAGGGTCATAGAGTTATACTAAGAAGAAGTTTTGGGAAATTCCTGTAGAATAAGCGACAAAATTTTTTGTTTTAAAGTGACTCTGGATCTCATGTGCGATTTGCTGTTTTTTTTAGGATTGGGTCTTGGTAGGATGGAAATTACATAAAATAACACATCAAAATCGGTACATCGGTTTGAGAGCTATGATACCTACAGACAGACAGATAAGATATTCGCGTCAAACTTTTATCACCCCTTTTTGTGTCGGGGGTTAAAAAAACAATACTGTTTATGCGACCGAATGTGCAGGTAAAAGCTAGTGAAATAAAGACAATGAGTGATGGAAATTTAGGAAAACAGTTCGGGCTCTGTATATTGCTGTCTCAGTCGCGCAATGAAAAGAGAAACGCTCGCGCCGCCGTCGCGTAGTTGCAATCGGCTCATTGGTTTTAGCCTCTGGTCTCCTGGGATAAAGAAGTCGATAACATAGTTTTTAACGCCATTAAACAATAATTTTTAGTCGCGAATCAAATAAAACTTGCTTTAATTTAGCTCGTAATTACATATACATGAGAGAGAGACGTATTTGATACATAAAAAAATGAAAGAATAAATACTAAAAATTAACATCGAATACCTACTACAAATTGGGCCCTACTTAGTAGCATGATTTTGTTTCAAGCCTCATTTAAACTAAGCACAAAACATAGGTACACACTGTCTCAACACGAACGTCAGTTTTTCTAGAAAGAGATGGAATGCAAACTTCATTCGCTCTTTGCTATTTTTCAACAGATATCGATGATTTTTTCGTCATTCGCTTTATTTTCCAGATTTGTATCCCGTGAAATTTTCAAGGAAAAACTTGTGATGTGTTCCATGCTTATTTCCTATGGAATTGGTAAATAAATGATGTCACAGATCATACTTATTATAAATGTGAAAGTTTTTCAGTATGTGTGTGTGGACGAATTTCAATGAAATCTGGCATAAACATAGTTTGATCCTTGGAGTAAACACAAGATATACTTATTCAATGTTCCGATACTTAGACTTTGACTTTGAGCTAACACTAGCAGCGAATGAAATTGTCAGTTCAGTAATCCAATCAATCAACCAAGCCGAATGTTATTTGACACACATAATGTTACGATACATAGCTGTAAAACATTTTATGATCCGAGTAATAAATTAGCCAGTTCTTAAAAAATAGCAGTATCTCATATTAATAATATTGTTACGGATAACTCACGTCTTAAATCGAGTTTGGCTCGACATGTTTCGGCTAATTCGTAGCCCTTTTTCCTAGGAACACGCTGCGCAGCGCACCTGTGCGTGTTGCGGCAGCCGCCGAGTCGCATTGCTCCTCCTAGGCGCTACCAAGAAGGGCTACGAAATAGCCCCAAACTGTCGACTAAACTCGATTAATACGTGAGTTATCCGTTCAATGTTAGTTAATATGAATAGGTCTCACGGTAGTTTAATGTTCCAAATTACGGTATCTGATAACTTTGAAGTGGCGTGACGCCATAACATCGCGATTCCTACCAGGTTGGCTAAATTTTTCTGTTAAGTGGGTGATAGACGTACGAGCAAGTACGCGTACTTATGGTCGACTCACGACCTTTTTCGCCTGTGTGTCTACCATTAGACGCGTAAGTTTAGGACGCCGGATCCAACCGGTTGAAATCTTGCGTGCTCGCAAAACTTAAAAACCGCGTACTTAAAGTTCGTGTCTATACCCACTTTACGTCAGTGATGAAAAGTATGGCAAGTCCAGCTCCCATATCTGACACTGACACTACAAAACGCGCATAAATATCTGATACGACTCTATATTTCTAGTGCCGGTAGGACGTGTCAGATAATGCACGCTCCGCTATGGCAGATATTAATGCAGGTTAATTTTATGCGTGTGTTGCAACCGAAGACATACCTACCTAACTCATGCTTGAGTTTTATTTTAGGTTGTCTAATATTTATACCACGCTACTGTAATATGTAAAAAACTTGCCACATAGTTAGCGTCACGGAAAACGTAGAAAAAATTACGATAGCTAAAAGCAGCTGGGCTACTACGAAACTCGAAACTCGAAGTTCGTGTCGTGCGGTCCCTTTGACACTTATACTGTTTAATACGAGAGCGAGAGGGACGGACAGCGGATCCAGACGTCAAAAAAGGTTGTGATCAAAGTCACCCGAAAATCGGCCAAGTGGGAGTCGGAGTACGAACTCGCCCATAAACTTTTTATCATCATCTATCGATCTCAATAGACCGTGAAAGTGTGTCGTTACAAGTCTATTAGGGTTGTGGGCATGCCCAAGCCCATCGTGCCCACACGGTGGATCTGCCCTTGACTAAGAGTAAGTACAAATAGTTCCTTATATTGCAATATATATATATTATTGGGCTATGCTCGGGTCTCTCTGCGGGATAGAATCAGAAATGATGATATCCGCAGTAGAACTAAGGTTACCGACATAGCCCGAAGAATTGCGAAACTGAAGTGGCAATGGGCGGGGCACATTGCTCGCAGGACTGATGGCCGATGGGGTCAAAAGGTTCTCGAATGGCGTCCGCGGACCGGGAGACGAGCTGTCGGTAGGCCTCCAACAAGATGGAGCGACGACCTGGTTAAGATCGCGGGATCGCGGTGGATGCGGAAAGCACAAGACCGGTCTGAGTGGAGAGCCTTGGGGGAGGCCTATGTCCAGCAGTGGACGTCTTTCGGCTGACATGATGATGATGATGATGATTGCAAAATTCTTTACACTTGTTTGTTTTTATGGAGTTAAATAAATGTATTTTCTTTCTGTCTCAGAGCATGCTATAAATTCCAACAATTGGCCTAGGTATACTTAAAGTTACGTTGCACTGCAGGGCACAGGCCTCCTCTCAAAATGAGAGAACTCGGCCTGGAGTTCCCACGCGGTCCCAGTGTGGATAACTTCACACAAACCTTTGAACTTATTCGCTAGTCTGTAGGTTTCCTCGCGATGTTTTCCTTCACCGTGAAGCTAATAGTAAATTTCAAATGTAATTTCGCACATAAATTCCGAAAAACTCAGAGATGCGAGACCGGGCACGAACCCACGACCCTCTACTTGAGAGACCATAGGTCAAACCACTTGGCTGCCACGGCTTTCAACGGCTATCATCAACATCATCAGCCTACAGCAGTCCACTGCTGGACATAGGCCCTCTTCATGGCGCGCCACAAAACTGTCTTCAGCCCCTCGCATCCATCCGCCACCAGCAACCCTCTTAAGGTCGTCCGTCCACCGTGCCTCAGGACGCTCTACACTACATTTTCTCGTCCGTGGTCATCATCATCAAACAACAGAGAAACAAACAAACAGAGGGTCGTGGGTTCAAACCCCGGGTCGCATCTCTGAGTTTTTCAAAATTCATGTGCGGAATTACATTTGAAATTTACCACGGGCTTTGCGGTGAAGGAAAACATCCTGAGGAAACCTGCACAAACCTGCGAAGCAAGTCAATGGTGCTTGTGAAATTCCCAATCCGCACTGGGCCCGCGTGGGGACTATGGCCCAAGCCGTCTTATTCTGAGAGGAGGCCTGTGCCCAGCAGTGGGAGGTATATAGGCTGGGATAGCGGGATTTTTAAACAAGTTCCTATCATATGAATATGTCGCTAAAGTAGAGCTTTCAAGTTGACAGACACTGACATGCAAACGATCAGCTTTAGGGTGGTAGACCACATAGGTATTTGGCTGATGGCACCTATTAAATAGTAACATGACTGTTTGACAGATTAGATAACGCACAACCTAAACTAGTGAATGTGGATACTCGACTTTGACTTACATTTAACATTATATCTTTGAGTATGACAAATATGATCTAAGAAAGGATTTTGCAAAATTCTCACGGGAGGAATTTCACACTTTTTAATTTATTTATTTACTAAATAGAACCATACTAACGTTTAACCGCCGTTGAATTCACTTGAAATTTACTATATTTGTTCCTGTTAAGGAAAACATCGTAAGGAAAGCAACTACAGAGCCCAATCTCTCCTATTATAAGAGGTCTATGCCCAGCAGTAGGTAAGTAGGAGATATCAGATGAAAGTTTAGCTTATTTTTTAAACTTCCACACTAGGTAAAACCGCTTGTTTTAATGGTAAAACTTTTCCATGCATTAGGTAATGAACAATCAAATCTATATAATTTTCCAATAAAAAACCTCAATTACCTTCACATAATAATAACACACACAGCACAAATCACAACACAAAACACACAGTCAACACAAACCCAAAACCTATGAAAAAAACCGGTTTTTTCGTAACGGTTTTTGCGCACAGCCTGCGCTTCGATGTCTTAGAGACAACTAAAAAGTTGCTGCTGAAATCGCGTAGGCGGCGTGGGGGGAGCGAGAGGGAAATACAAACTCGCTCCAGCTAGAAAGAGCAAGCTGAAAGTGTTGTAGGCGTGTACGAATGGGTGTGGTCTGCATAAGTGAGGCATACAGCCTAGTTTCCTTTGCCTGTTTGCTATATTTTATGGCGGCTTTTTGTGCGGGTGCATTGTCTGCTTTTTTTTAATCTGGACTTTACTATGAAGTGTGGTTTCATTTCATTGTGGTAGGTCAGTTCAGTGATTCTAGTATGTATTGTACTTTTATATTAACTATTCGATCTGCTACAATTGAAATTCCGAGATTTTATAAAATTCCCCTGGGAATTCCCAAAATTTATTTCGTCGTCTTCATTGAGTTTGTGTTAAGAACAACTGTCCAAATGGTTTAAATTTCAAGATTTTATCCCTATCCTGTGGGAATATTGGGATAAAAATATTTAGCCTTTGTGTTATTTCAGACGTGCAGCTTTACCAAATTTCATGACTGTTGGCCCAGTGGTTGTTATTTCAAGATTTTATCCCTATCCCGTGAGAATATCGGGATAAAAAGTATCCTATGTTTTAATCCAGGTTATAAACTAACTTTTTGCTAAATTTCATCCAAATCCGTCTAGCCGTTTCAGCGTGAAGAAGTAACAAACATACTCACTCACTCACTCAAACTTTCACATTTTTTTTATCCGACTGGATGGCAAACGAGCAAGTGGATCTCCTGATGGTAAGAGATCACCACCACCCATAAACATCTGCAACACCAGGGGTATTGCAGATGCGTTGCCCACCTAGAGGCCTAGATGGGATACCTCAAGTGCCAGTAATTTCACCGGCTGTCTTACTCTCCACGCCGAAACACAACAGTGCAAGCACTGCTGCTTCACGGCAGGATTAGCGAGCAAGATGGTGGTAGCAATCTGGGCGGACCTTGCACAAGGTCCTACCACCTGCACATTTATAATAGAAATAGAAATATATTTTATTTGCATTAAATGTGTTACAATAAATGATGTTTACAATTGATTGATTGATTGATTGATAAAAACTTTATTTTCACCATAACACAAAAAACACAATATCGAACAATACATAGGTAGGTATTAATAAAGTTAAGATTAACCTAATAGAGTTAGCTAAACTGAAAAACAAAAAAATAAAACAAACATCTTAAAATATGTGCATTAGTGGATACCATGTGCTATGGGAAAAAAGGCGCTGACTCAGCATAAAACTGCGGGTGACCGCAGCGCTGGTATTCTGCCAGAACCTTAGAGAGATCGGTGGAAATGGTTTTTTTTATTTTATTTTTTTTTTATTTGACTGGATGGCAAACGAGCAAATGGGTCTCCTGATGGTAAGAGATCACCACCGCCCATAAACATCTGCAACACCAGGGGTATTGCAGACGCGTTGCCAACCTAGAGGCCTAAGATGGGATACCTCACGTGCCAGTTATATTCACCGGCTGCCATATATGCCAAAGTATAAAAGTTTCAAAAAGAAAAAAATTTAAGAATTTCGGATTCAAACATTTAAACTTAAAAGTCATGCAAATTATTATATATAACCTAAATTAAAATTAATTCATACATTACTAAAATATTGCTTAAGGGAATAAATCATTTTTCAGTAAGCCAACGGAACAATTGAGTTTTAAAAGGCGTTAATTGGAGCTCTTTTACAGTCTCCGGTAAATTGTATAGTTTTATGCACATGGCATAACTGTTTCTCCTTTTTATGTCCGTATGCATCCTAGGCAGAACCAACCTGTTAGTAGGATTAGCATCTACTTAGTCAAGATTAGAGTTCATGACCATGATCATAAGTCAGTAGGACGTCCACTGTCGGACAAAGGTCCCCCATAGACCTCCAGTTGCTTTGGTTGGAAGCGGACTGCATATAACATCTGGCATCTGATCAGAGATACTGCACCAGTAAACTATATCTTAACCCTTATCTGCATTTGCCATAGGTGAAAAAGAGATGAATTTTCTGGCCAGTTTTAAATTAATCTTTATCTACCTACTAATATTAAATTAAAAAGAGGAAAGATTTGTATATTTGTTACGAACAAACTCAAAAACTACTGGACCGATTAAAAAAAATCTGAATAACATAGGTTACATTTAGTAGTACAAAAAATGAAGAACCCTTACTAAAATTTTAATAAATAATGTATCTCAAGGTGTAAAAAATTGCCATAAAATGTCTTTCAACGCACGAGCTGCGTAAACTATTGATGATAGAAAAAAAAAAATGTAAAACATCAATAATGTATAAAAAACTTCAGAATACTATGGGTCTAACTAGTGTAGTCATTATAATTACCTTTTTACATTTTAAAAGTATGTAAGTAGGTACTTAGATAGAAACTCCGATCAAAATTATTATTATGTTATTGTTCTGTATCTATTATTTATGTGTGTCCCGAATAAATCTTTTCATTTTCATTTCACTATTTCACTATTTCACAAACAACTATTTCCTTAAACGGAGAGAATCTGAAACTTGTGCATGAGACTGTTTTCTTGGTCTTACGTTGGATCGTAATTTACAATGGAGCCCGCATATTCTGGTCTTGCTGGTAGATTGAGCTCTGCCGCCTATGCTGTACGAAGAATCAGACAATTTACCAATGTTGAAACTGCCGGTTAGTTTATTTCAGTTATTTTCACAGCATAATGTCCTATGGTATGCTGATTGGGGCAAGGCAGCCGACATAGAAACTATCTTCATTCTACAGAAGAGGGCAGTCCGGTCTATCTACAACCTTGGCTCCCGAGATTCACTAAGAGAACGCTTCAAGGAATAAACATCCTCACAGTAGCTTCACAGTATATACATGATGTGATATTGTATACACACAAGAATATCGAGTCCTTTAAAAAAAGTGTCAGACGTACATGATATCAATACTCGTAATAAGCACAAGCTTGCCGTTCCAAAATTCCGTTTACGGAAAGTAAGCAAATCTTTTGTGGGAAACTGTGTGAGATTTTACAATAAAGTTCCTGTAGAAGCATGGAAATTGCCACACAACTCTTTAAAGAATACATAAAGAGTGCACTTCTGAAGAAAGCTTACTATAAAGTTGAGGAGTACTTATGTGATGATGCGACATGGCTAAACTGAAAGCCGATGAAAATTAGGATGTTGATGTGTGATGTGATGTATTCGTGTTTGTGTATGTGTGTGTTTTTTATGTCGGTGTATAAATAAGTGTTGTGAAGTGTGACTTGGCAGTGTCCCGGCGCATTTCGTGTCTAGTTTCTGGTTCTGTTGCCGTTGTCCACGTTGCAGAATTTAATTTAAAAATATTTATTGGTTTGACATTTGGAGACCTTATACATCTCCATTTCTTTATTTTAATAATTATTTTAAGTTTTTGACATTGGAGGCTTTTTACACCTCTGAAGATTGTATAATTGGTTAATTAAATTAGTTTACTTTGACATTCAGAGACTATATACATCTCTGAATTATTTAGATTAGGAATTTTATTTATTGTTAACTCAGGGACTTTCTACATCCCCTTGCTATATAGTAATTTTATTATTAACTCAGGGACTTTATACATCCCCTTGCTATATTTAAGGCTGTATATTGTTAAGCTTATGGATTTTAACGTGTATTTTTAGTTTAATTTCTAGTCACAGGCCCGCGACGTCGAAGCTCCAAGACGATCCCATAGAGCTTATGGGAACGGAAGCAATACCATGCACTCGGTACCGCTCTGCTTCAGAGCATGACATGAGTTCGTGTGAGCTAACTTTGGGGCGGCAGACGTGAGCTTGCCTTCGGAATCCAAAGTTTAATGGTTACTTGACCTGAAATGTAAATTTCAGAATTAAATTATTATTATTATAATTATTATTATTTTTAATTTATGACGGTGGAAGCAGTCTACACTTCCACTGAACGTAGATTATAGTTAGAGTTTAGTTTTGTAACTAAGGGACCCCATACATCCTGTTTATTATTATTATTATTTTGTATTTTCTTTTATTTCATTGTATACTGTAGTTTTTAAGTATTTTATTTGTAATTATTTTATGTTGAAAAATGACTTTCTGCCAAGTTTCTTGCGGCGCATTCTTCTTGGCAATGATGGTCTTCCGAAAGCGCTGGTAGTTTTAAAAAATGACGTGTAAAAGTGCCCATTGCGGCCTATTTACTGAATAATGATTTTGATTTTTTTTTTTTTTTTTTGATTTTTTTTTCATTTTCAAAATCAGACCATGTTATCCGTAACTCCAATAAGTCAATGTGTAATGAAAACTGTTTCAAAACCCACGGATTAATTTTTGAATTATTCTTGAAACGATATCTAAATTGGGGATTCCATTCAAAAAATATTAATATCTTTAAAAATGTCAATCTAATCAAAAAACGCACAAAGATTAGGTACATTTTTACTTTACGTCGACGCATCTTGGCTTCATGTGGGTATAATTTTTCGAAAATGGAGCTAAAAATTTTGTGTGAAGTGCGCTTGATTAGAGATCTTTTTTGAAAAATTTTGCCCGTTCGAAGCCGAATTGGGTCGGTAGTGAATTTTTTTTTAAGAAGTAAAAGACTTTCTGTTACTCGAATCGCAGCGAATTCGAATCGAATTCCGGAAGCGATTATTGAAAGCAGGTAGGTATCTCTCTATTCAATTAACTCTATTTTTAAGAAGCATTTCTTTAACTTCAGACACAGTATTTTCAATGTAACATCCTTGTTAATATTATAAACGCTAAACTAACTCTGTCTGTTACCTCTGCCGCTGAACCGATTCGATCAAGATAGCTTTGAGACCTTGGAAAGGATATAGGATAGTTATTATCCCGCCAAATTGCATAGTTCCCCCGGGAAAACGATGAACAAATTCTTCACTTGTCTTACATAAAGCTTTGTTCTATTATATTTTAACCCCCGACGCTAAAAGAGGGGTGTTATAAGTTTGACTGCTATGTGTGTCCGTGGCACCGTAGTTCTTAAACGTGTTGACCGATTTGAATGCGGTTTCTTATTTGAAATAAGATTTTCCAGCGATGGTTCTTAGACATGTTTCATCAAAATCGGTTTAGCCGTTTTTGAGATATTGAACTTTTTTGAGTAGCTAGAATCTTTAAAATACCTACATTGTACCTATAGTTTTGTATTCGGCAAGTACACATACATAAAAATCACGCCTGTAGGTATTCCCAAATGGGGTAGGCAGAGCACACGAAACGTTACCGCTTCGGAGCCACTTTTAGCAATTTTAGGTTTTAAGTTTGACAAAAACGGTACAATAGTGACAGGTTGCTAGCCTGTCGCCTACGGTGTACCTTAACCTATGTCCTCAGTCGCCTCTTACGACATCCATGGAAGAAATGGAGAGGTGTTATTCTAACCCGACACCACACGGGTATGTATTCGGCAAGTATACAAATTAATTGCAAAATTGTACGATAAAAGCTTTTATTTCTTGTTCGACGCAGGCAGTGGTTCATTCGTGACTTTAAATAGTATAAGAAAGACACGGAAAAAATCAACGAATTTCAGTTTTTGTGCCAGGCTAGGGCGCTAGCGTCGCGAGGTCAGTTTGTCAATTTTGACATTTGCGTCACCTTTGTGATTGGTTAAATAACTATTTGAGTCAATGAGGACTACTGTTTTCGCGCTCACCAGCTGGCGCCACTGTAGACAAAGGTCCTCCCTGAAGTATAGTGGGTTAGTTTGTTATAACGGGCGTCAAAACAAAATTTACATTCAAATCTTATAACCGTACCATAAAGATATCGAGCAAGCCAGTGTTGCGAAGTCTAATTTTGTTCGGAAAAAAGGGAGAACAAAGGTTTCCGAAAGACAAAACTGTCTCAAAACACAGTCATTCTTGCCCCGTAACGATATTTACCATAATAATTAATTTCAGGTATTGCGAAAGTGTGTTATATGTTTGTCCGTCTTTCACGTCGAAACGGAGCGACAGATCAACGTGATTTTCGGCATAGAGATAGTTTATAGGCCAGAGTAACATAGGCTACTTTTAATCCTGGAAAAATGCACAGCACCCGAGGGAACAGCGCGCAATAAACGAATTCCACGCGGGCGAAGCCGTGGGCAAAAGCTATTTATAAATAAACCCGCGTAGCTCACCCAAAAACAGTGACATTTGACATTTCGTAGACCTCTCGCTACACTAGCGCCTCTAGCGGCGAATTCATACGCGATAGCACTCTTTTGCAAGCTAGATTGCAACGTCAAACGGAGCTTACGATACTAACGCCATCTAGCGATATTTCACCTCTCAAGAAAACCCTCATTGATAATCTTCCTTTTTGATGTTGGTTAAAAATTCAGCATAATGCCGACTTTGTACTTACTATAACCAACAAAAAGTTGCAAAACCCCCGACTTTGTCACTTCAAAGTTCAATATCTCAAAAACAGCTAAACCGATTTTGATGAAACATGTCTAAGAACCATCGCTAGAAAACCCAATTTCAAATAAAAAAAACCGCATTCAAATCGGTCCACCTATTTAAAAGCTACGGTGCCACAGACAGACACACAGACATACAGGCACACATAGTGGTCAAACTTATAACGCCCGTCTTTTTGGGTCGGGGGTTAAAAATAGATATAATTATAAGTAATAATTACAAATTGATTAATACAACCAAAATTATTTTCTCCAGCGTGCAGCACGCTACTAGATCTATGTTGTAATAATGAGGGCTATCGTTTTTTGTCTCACTAGATGGCGCACTGTTGCGTGAGGTTTTTAAGTATGGCTTTCAAAGTCTGTTATTACGGGCGTGAAAACAAAGTTTAGATTAAAATCATATTGAATACACCTTAAAACCGTACCATAAAAATATCGAGCATGCCACAGTGTTGCATAGTCCCCTTTTTGTTCGGAAAAAAGGGAGGACAAAGGTTTCCGAAAGCCAAAACTGTCTCAAAACAGACATTCATTGCCCCGGAACGCATATTTGCTATAATTAATTTCACATGTTGCAAAATATTCACAAAATTATTCTAATTACAAATAAACCCGCGTAGCTCACCCAAAAACTATGAGATTTTACATTTCGGAGACCTCACGCTACACTAGCGCCTCTAGTGGCGAATTCATTCGCGATAGCCCTCATTCAAGTAATATTAAAAAAGTAATCGCAACAAATTATAAATAAACCAATGACAATTCTATTTTAAATGTAAAATTATCATTCGGCATTGATCTCTTCCAAAATTTGCTACTAATCTTTTATCACCATCAACATCATCATACCAAATTAACTACCTACAACATTTGAGCAACACAACCGTACACCATGCTACCCACAAACATTTGTGTTGCTCTGAAGATGAGCGCTGGTTGAGTTCGAAACGCGTCAGTGTAGTGTGATGGTTTGTGTGATTTGTGTGTGTTCTTACAGTGTGGCGGTGGAGGAACTGCATGAACACGCATATCTTGCATAAACTTAGCTATCATAAGGTCGCGGGTGAGCAAAGAAAAAATATATTTTAGTTCATTAACATGGACCTCCGCAAAGTAGGTACTTACCTTAATACGAGATAAAAACAAATTATTATCTAATATTCATAATAAAAACGCTCACTTTATATAAACTCGTTTAGTATAACGTTCACTGGATATAGGTAATGAACGAAAAGTATAATCTTAAAATATCTAATTTTGTACGGTATAACGTCGTTTATAGATATATAATATCAATTGATATAACGATCAAAGCGTATAATGTTCATAACACCTAAGATTTAAAACTTATAATTCATTTAAAACTTTGATGCAAGCAAACAATCAAGCAAGCCATTGATTTTTTCCGCTCTGTTACAAAAAAAAACCTAACATCGAAGGCTAAGGCGGGAGCGAAGCGTAGCGCAGCCTCCTGAACCTAACCTATCCAAGTCGCTTCTGTCCAGTTTCATTTTTCAACATTTACACATATTATTATTATCATGTCATGATGATAGATACTACTAATGTTATGTTATGTTAAAGAATTAGTCCATTTAAATCTTATACAAATTGAAGTTATACTAAAAATAACGTTCTGATAATTTTAAGCGTTATAAGTCAAAATAATAATTATACTTATTTGGTTTGTATAGGCTAACGTTCATTATATCTATACTTGAAACGTATATATATGATAATAAATATTAGATTTTTGTAGTTATATCTCGTGCGACGCACCCCCGCAAAGTAACGCCTGATTCAATATTAAATTATCATCATAAAATACGTCGGACATATTATGTCTCCCCCATAGACCTCCAGTTGCATCGTTTGGAAGCGGCCTGCATCCACCACGAACCTGGGACTTTAACCAGCCTTAAGTAGTTAATCCTTAAAGTGTAATACATATATGTATGTATTACTATATATGTATGTATTACTAACAAAATGGATTGAAAAGTCTGAATAAATATTATTATTATTATTATTATATACTAGGCTGTGGAATCTTCTCAAGTCTCTCTTCTCCCCAGAATCTGTAATCTCCCTACTCCATGGAATCTCACGCCGAGGCTACTAGCCTAGTAGCCTCTGAGTGTGTGTGTGTGTGTATTTGGACGGAATTTGGTATATGTAGATATTTAAAGCTGGCATCTGTAAAAATACGTATATAGGCTACTTTTATGAATTTGATGAACTATTTGTTTTTGAATTGTTAATGAGTAATTTTTTTAGGTATTACAGAGTACTTTACAGTAAGTAGATTCACTTTTCTAATACCTTAAAATCAAGAATTAAAAATCAATTCTCCATAAATTTTAATTGTGCTTCTGTAGGCTTCTGTCTGTTTACATACATAAATCGTGAGCGATTAGAAATGCTACATTTTTGATTATTATATTTTCTTGAATAAATTAAAGCGTTAGTTATTTTAAGTTTGGCTTCTTTCTCTTCATTTTCTATTCTAAACGAATAAAAATCAATGGCCTCATCGTTGCAAATAAAAAAAAAAACGTACTTTTTACCAAACATTCCTCACCGGCCAGTATTTTATGCAAGTTAAAATTTCAAATATCGAATGGCTTCCAATTTTCAGATTTGAACTTGGAACGTCCAGTTCCGATGACGCGCAAAAACTCACCGCGCAATGCCGGCCGTCATCTGCCCGCGCATAGAATACTGTGGAGACGACATTTTCTTTTATTGCTATATATTTTTTTATTTTTGCTGAACCAGAATTTAATTGCATTAGGTATCTAGAAATAAATAAAATTAGAATAAAAGTAGATAATTATGAAAATTTCAAAGAAAATTAGGACAATATGTTATTGTAGTCAAATGTTGACGGCCTCCTATTTTGATTTTCTATAGAAGATCTCATAATACAATATACTTTATTATATTAGTTCTCTTCACACGGCAATCTGGCTGCAACAAACGCCCCCTTATTAAGCATATTCATTCATACAAAATACATACTTTCTTATTTTACACCGTTTTGATAGTCCCTAACTAAAGTATTTTTAATTCACACATATTTTGCGAAAAAATGGTTAAAAAAGGGAGTTTTTATGACTATATGACAGGACTCAAGTTATTAATTGTGTATAATAATAAATAAGTAAGATATGCTGTTTGTGTATTTTCTTAATGAATAAATGTAATGTGTAAATGTGCTGTCGAATGATTGTATTTGTATAAATGCCACTGTTTACTATATTTTATTATTACTTATGTTTCTAACAACTACTATTATTACTTACTAGTGTTTACCGGCTTCGCACACGTAAATCATTAGATCCAGCAGCTGAATTTTGGGATTTTCAAAAATTCTTATCAGAATTCCCGAAAATTAAATCGTGGTTTTTATTAACGTTACATTAAAAACAATCATGCCAAATTTCATGACTCTAAGCCCAGCGGTTGTTGTCCCGAGATTTCGTCCCTATCCCGTGGGAAAATCGGAATAAAAAGTAGCCTATGTTTTATTCCAGATTTCGAGCTATCTACATACCAATTTTTTCCTAAATCCACTCAGCCGTTTCAGCGTGAAGGAGTAACAAGCATACGTGAGTCACTCACTCACAAATAATAATAGCAGGATTATTGTTTATCATCATTATTATCATCATCATAATCAGCAGTAGGACACCCACTGTTGGACATAACCCATTTTATTGTTGTTCATCATCATCATCATCCCAGCCTATATACGTCCTACTGCTGGGCGCAGGCCTCCTCTCAGAACTCTTGTTGGGCTTGGCTTGGGCCATAGTTCCCACGCGGGCCCACTGCGGATTGGGAACTTCACACGCACCATTGAATTGCTTCGCAGGTTACCTCACGATGTTTTCCTTCACCGCAAAGCTCGTGGTAAATTTCAAATGTAATTCCGCACATGAATTTCGAAAAACTCAGAGGTGCGAGCCGGGGTTTGAACCCATGACCCTCTGCTTGAGAGGTGATAGGTCAAACCACAACTATTGTTTTAATTGCTCAACGACAACTCCACCTGTCCCTTGTTCCACACAAATATGCCGCCTAGCTGGGCAGACTATTCGCAAAAAGAGCGTCCTTACCGACCAGCTCATACGTTCCGCGGGGGAAAGAGACGGCACTCAGCCAGTAACGCCGGACCCTTCGGACTGGGCGAGAAAAAACATGACTTTGACTTTGGATTTCAAAGTCATAGTGATACATTGTAGGGAATGTACCTATTTTAAGAATATAGGGTTACGAAAGGCTAAGTTATGGAATTATCGAGTTCAAGTTTAGTTTTTTTTTATTAATGTATAGTAGGTACAAAATTACATTTTCACTTCTCATGCTCGTAAAGTTGGTGCTTATGCTGGATCTAGGCGACATAAAATGACTTTTTATGCACTAGTGCATAAAATAAAATCTTCGTCTAAGACCAAGTAATTAGGTGTCAACAGCCACAACAAAGAAGTTTCTTTATATTTTTTTATTCCTTTTTTATTTATATAAAACTAAAAATCAATCAAATCAATCGAAATAAATCACTAAAATAAAAAATATATAATTATATATTAATGCATGAAAAATAAAATGTACGTAGTGAGTGAACAATTGTTTTACTGTTGCTAATTCATTTCCTCGCCATCGAAGTGAAAAGCAGAGTGTAAAATTCGAGCATTAAATCCATTTTCCCCTCGACGTGTCTATCCACCCTCGCCGTACCGGCTCGGGTGGCTATATGAACGTCTTGGGTAAAATGGCTCGCTTTATGCTCTTGTAGTACAATCTACTATTGTATCATATAAGCTTTTCGATGGAGAAAGAGTTGGAGAAAAACCACGCACACACCTGGCCCTATACCACGAAGTGCAAAACTCGAACTGACACTTATGTTTAATACGCGAGTGAAAGGGACGGTACGATACGAACTTCGATTTGCGAGTTTCGTAGTAGCCCCTCTGCACGGAAAATTATGTTGGTACGAAGTTTTGTTTATCTACATACATATCATAACTTCCCTATTATATGTTCAGAAACGACTATCAAATGGCGTTTATTAAGAAACCTGGTATCTGCGGGTGCATCTTAATGTTCACATTAAAGTACAGTGCATCTTAATGTTTACATTAAAGTATCGGTAATACTTTTTTTTAACAATGCATATCTGTACATATTGTAGAAAACTTATGACATGCATGTAGATAATAATTATTATTCAAAGTCAAAGTCAAAGTCAGTCAGTCAAGTCAAAGTCAAAGTCAAAGTCAAAGTCAAAGTCAAAATACAGGCCATATCTGAACATATTATAGAAAACTTATGATATGCATGTAGATAAAGTTATGTATGCGGCTATACATAATTAGGCATTAAAACACTCGTGTGATCTTATTATGAAACTCGCCTTCGGCTCGTTTCATAAAACCACACTCGTACTTTAATGCCTCTCATTATGCACCAGCCACATAAGTTACTATTATGCACTAGGTCCACATGGGAATTAGAGACTAATCTCTCTTATCCTCAGAGGAAGCCTGTGTCCAGCAGTGGGACGTATAGAAGCTGGAGACGAGATGATTGGAATGTGGAAGAAATTAAAAGCCATTAAATGAGATAAATGGATTGAAATTACACTTAAACTAGATTGCTAATGTCGTTTGGTGGGTACTTGAAACAAAAGATCGGTTTTCGTTTCTATCGCATTAGAGGAAAACGAAAAAAACCAGCCAAATGCGAGTCGGACTCGCACACGAAGGGTTCCGTACCATTATCTATCTATACAACGTTAGACATTAGCAAAAACGGCAAGAAATCAAGTTTGTTGTATGGGAGCCCCCTAAAATATTTTTTTTTTTTTTTTTTTTTAAGTGGTTATTCAACTAAGGATTCTGTGGATATTGTTTGTTTGTTTGTTTATACTCTTTATTCGGTTCGATTCCCGTGTCGGGGCAGATATTTGTATGAAAAATACGAATGTTTGTTCTCGGTCTTGGGTGTTTACTATGTATTTAAGTATGTATCTATCTATATAATTATATATATCGGTTGCTTAGTACCCATAACACAAACTTTGCTAAGCTTACTTTGGGACTAGGTCAATTGGTGTAAATTGTCCCGTGATATTTTATTATTATTATTATTATTATTGTACAAAAAAGGAAAAACAAAAGGTTACATAAATAAAGTAAAGTGTTAAGTACAAAGGCGGACTTATCCCTGTAGGGTTCTCTGCCAGTCAACCTTTGTTTGAATATTTCAAGCGTCTACCTGTTGCCGTTATTAATATCAAGCAAAAAACGGCAAAACAATCACGTTTGTTGTATGGGAGCCCCCCTTAAATATTTTTTTTCTGTTTTTAGTTTTGTTGTTATAGTGGCCGCAGTTATACATTATCTGTGAAAAATGACAGACAGACAGCGGAGTTTTAGTAATAGGGTTCCGTTGGCACCCTTTGGGTACGGAACCCTAAAAAACGAGTCTCGAGCAACATTAACATCTTGGTTGTATACTGCACCTACATTACTAAAAATTCAGTAGAAAAAAGATACAAATCTATGTTTTTTGCAACCAACTCCAAACAGGATTTATACAAAAAAACATTATTAGGTACTTATAAAAAGACTTGGCATAAAAATTCGCACCGTGGCAAGCGTTGAAGAACACCATAAATACGACTTTTTGGGTTGTTATATATGGTGAAGCACTCACCAAGAAATAATAATTTAAGGAACTGAACTCGATTCTCAGCCACGACGG
>NC_133490.1:9601288-9601451 GCF_025370935.1 Choristoneura fumiferana
CATCACGAGTCTAGAGGTAGATGCGATAACTAACACTACGGACGAGACCCTGTCGGAGTGTAACGCCGTCAGTGAACGCATCATGAGCGTTGCCGGCCCGGAGCTCAAAGAGGAGATTGTTACTAGGGGGCATGGTAAGTTGGTTGGATAGAACTTGATAGAA
>NC_133490.1:9604696-9622059 GCF_025370935.1 Choristoneura fumiferana
TTATTCCTTTGTTTATTTAATGGTGTGATAGTAAATAGATATCTTTTTAAAAATCTGATATTTAATTCTTGTATTTACTTGTAACATAGTAATTTAATAATTTTAATTTGTAAAAATACATTGGAAATCTCGTATACATTTCGGACTTTACGATAAAATGACAACTGTTTAAGGCCAGTTTGCGCAACATGTGATTAAAAGTTCTATCTTTGTCACTCTTTGCATTTATAAGCAGGACAGAACATTTCAAACTGTCAATTTGCTTAAGAGTGTAACCTGCTTTATAACTGCCTTTGTGACGAGATACTCCAGGGGTCAAATAAGGGTCATTACTTAAAATTTTGCTTATTTAAATCAGTTTATCACATTTTTGGAATCTGATTTTTGAAAACGCTTCACGAACGCCCATTTCTCCAAATGGTTTTCAGATTATTATATGTTGTCAAATATTGGGACATCCCAATTACGGGTTAAGAAATACCTCATATATAAAAAACTTTAGGTAGGTACACGTTTTACTGCGCGTATTTAATTGTTTTAATTCTTGATGATTTTTTGAAGAAGTAAGACATCGATGTCTTGGAGAAATTATTTAACTTCATTTGAACATTAAATGACCCTACAGTTAATGGAAATAATAAAATAATAGGTAAGTAGGTACGTTATATTATTCAACCAACTGAATCGCAAATTAAAATGACATAATATAATAGTAGTATAATAATAATAATCTGTTTATCTTTCAACCAAATTATATATCATCATCCCAGCCTATAAACTTCCCACTGCTAGGCACAGGCCTTCTCTCAGGACAAGAGGGCTTGAGCCATAGTTCCCACGCGGGCCCAGTGCGGCTTGGGAACTTCGCACGCACCATTGAATCGCTTCGCAGGTTTGTGCAGGTTTCCTCACGATGTTTTCCTTCACCGCAAAGCTCGTGGTAAATTTCGAATGTATTCCGCACATGAATTTCGAAAAATTCAGAGGTGCGAGCCGGGGTTCGAACCCACGACCCTCTGCTGAGAGGCGATAAGTCAAACCACTAGCCACCACGGCTTTAAATTATTATATATATTTAAATATATATAGGTATATTAAATAAATTTTATTTGCTTTACTAGACCTTACCCGCGACTTCGCACGCATAAGCCGTAAGGATATCTGACAATTAAATTTAAATTCAGGAATTTTATCAAATTACCATGGGTAGTCCCGAAAATTTCACCTTGGATTTCATTAACGTATGGTACAAAAAAGAACTGCGCCAAATTCCATGACTCTAAAAGTAGCGGTTGAGTTTTCTAGATTTTGTCCCTATCCCGTTGGGAATATCGGGATAAAAAGTAGCCCATGAGTTATTCCAGCTATCTACATACAAAATGTCATCCAAATCCGTCCAGCCGTTTTAGTGCTAAGTAGTAGCAAACACACACGTACATACACGAAGACATACTCAAAAAACCATGGTGGTGGCCTAGTGGTTTGACCTATCGCTTCTCAAGCAGAGGGTCATGAGTTCAAACCCCGGCTTACACCTCTGAGTTTTTCGAAATTCATATGCGAAATCACAATTTACCACGAGCGTTGCGGTGAAGGAAAACATCGTGAGGAAACCTGCACAAACCAGCGAAGCAATTCAATGGTGCGTGTGAAGTTCCCAATCAGCACTGGGCCCGCGTGGGAACTACGGCCCAAGCCCTCTCATTGTGCGAGGAGGGCCTGTGCCCAGCAGTGGGACATATATAGGCTGGGATGAGAAATAGTATGATTAGTAGAATAACAAATAAAAAATACACACAAAATCCACATTAAATAAGATTTCATACAAGATAAAAGTTTATAAATAATACGGTATATGACACAACTCCTGATTTTGCCATATCTTAATATTATTATGAAAATATAGATATACAGATAGTGTTTAGCGAAGAGAAAATTTAAATCGGTTGAAAATTGGATTTATAGTGGTTTTTCGAAAAATCTATATACCTGTCTCTTTCTTAAACGCTTTTCTCTATGCAGCAAGTATGGCGGTACTGGCGTGTGACGTCACATGCCAGTAGGTCTTTCTCTGTCTAATCTTGAATTACAAAGCTTTATAAATTTGTTATTTGTAAAGTTAGCTTAAAAATTGTTTTTCTATTCGATTACAGGCATTGTGTAGTTTTAATTTATAAAACGTATACAAAATATGCTGTGTCATATATGCTGTTTGTTTCCCATATAAATAAATAAATAAAATAGTCAAATACCGTATTGTGACAACAGGCGACGACGTCAGCATATGCTGCTGGCGCCGGCCACGAGGAGCGACGCCTGCGCTGTTTTTCAGCCGACACCCCTCACGGTATACTCCTACAGTACTACCAGGTGCGGACTTAGTTAGGTTTTGTATATTAACAAAAAAAAGTAATAATTATAACAAATAAAACGGGCAAAAATAAAATTAAAAAAGTAAAAGAGGAAAAAAAAAGAATATAAAAATAAAAGAGGATACATTTCGCCAGGACATAAAGGCATACATTATATAAAAGTTTAGCGAGTGCATTATCTCCAGTAAATTCGCACTAACTGAATGAACCGATAAATTCTTGAACCTGACCTCAATAGCCGCTGGAAATTTGGCACATCCTCCCGACAATAGTCATCGTAATGGTCATCAAACCCAAGTGGGCGGGGCCTCGCGTGGGCGTGGCGCGTGGGCGTGGCGCCCGGCCGTTGACCTTTCTATACTTAGCGCTAGGTATGTTAGCAATATACTGATTTGCAATTCCATGTTGTTTATGTAGCTATGCGTTTAGATCGGATAAGCACACAACGCTTATAACAAGAGTATCATATCTATACTTTATCATACATAACTATCATCATCATCTCAGCTTATATATACGCCCCAATGCTGGAGACAGGCGAATTGGAACGATGGAACATCACACATATCCACCATTGAATTGTTTCGTAGGTCTGTGCAGATTTCCTCGCGATCTTATCTTTCACCCTATTACTTTCTATACTAATTTTAATTGTAATAAAAATGAAAATTTCTTTTTATATGATTCTACAAAACGTATTTCAAAACGAAATATCATGTGTGTCATACCAGATTATATAGGTACCCAAATAAACTAATTCATTCTAAATCTAGCACACACTTCTATTGCGGAAACTGTTTATATAGGTAAATATACCTAACAATAATAAATGTTTTATTGACGATAAAGTATAAGAAGTACAGCAATGCAAATATTTAATAAATGAATATCATGGGACACTTGACACCAATTGACCTAGTTCCAAACTAAGCAAAGCTTGTACTATGGATACTAGGCAACGGATAAACATACTTATACAGATAAATACATATTAAACAATTAAACATCCAAGACCCGAGAACAAATTACTCATACAAATATCTGCCGCGGCCGGGAATCGAACCCGGGGCCCCAAGCTTCGTAGTAGGTTCTCTAACCACTTGGCCATCCGGTCGTTAATAAGTTGCCTAAATTTAAGCATTTTATTTAATTAAATAATAATTGTAATTATCACACGATTACATTGACCTAAAAACTTAATTAAGGTTCATTTAAAGTACACTATGTATACACCGAGTGTCACTGTATGAACCCGAGTGTCACGCGTGTATACACAAAGTATCACTGTATGAACGCGAGTGTCACTTTTGTATACTCGAATTATCTTTGTATAAACGAGTGTCACGCGTGTAACAATCAAAGTGTACCTTGTAAAGTTTCGTTGTATTTAGTCCTAAGGTATGAGCTGACTATTATAATTATAATTTAGTACTCTTCCCCTATTAATACATTATTCTTTTTTCAGATGCCGAGAAATAATTCAACGAATCTCAAATTTACGTAGTCAATGAAAATAACAAAGTGCTCTAGTGCAAGTAGTGCAATATTAAAAGTAATATTTATTAAATTTGTTATAAATTTGGTTTTGTTTACGTGGTTTTATAATAATATAGATTAAAATATTAATAAAATGCAGTGATTTTTTTAAGTTAATCAATTTCGCGTTAGAATGTGCCGGACTTCGCAAATAAACACAAAGTAACGATAAAACATAAAAAAACAATAAAAACAATGTGAGCAAAACCCAAAGCCATGTTCAAATTATGATGAACTTTGAACAATGTTCAAAAAGTTGTGAACAATGACCGACCTTGAAAAGTTGACCTTGAACAATGTTTGAACGAGTGCAGTGAAAAGATGTATTTATGAGTGACTGTCGCGACCAGGGTTGGGATATGTATACCACGTGGTATAGTAGGGGGGACAGTGGTATGCACCACCATCAAATGGGTCAGCTATACCACCATGGGCCACCTATGATAAAGACTGAAGCTGGTGTTAACAGTGATTGTATGATGGCAGTGGACTACGCGCCGCCTATTAAGGTAAGACTTGTTTTGTAATTCATCTTCAGCCTCTATATGCCCCACTGTTGGGCACAGGATTCCTCTCATGAAAGGTTTTGAGTAATAGGGTTTTGGATTAACCCTAAAAATTTGATTATTAGAAACGAATACAGCGTACAGGCACCAGCATCAATATCTGACATAATAAAGCGTGGATAAATATCAGATATGAATATGACTATTTCTGGGGCCATTACGGCGTGTCAGTATTTGCACGCTCCGTTGTGGCAGATATTAATGCAGGTGATTGCACCAATGCCAGACAAAATGGAAAAACAAACCTAGTACAAGAAAAGAAAGAGAGAAAGAAAGGTTTGTTTCTATCAGTACTACCACCGTACAGTAATAAGACTAAAACCGTAAAACTGACAATAAAAACTAAGTTACGCGGTGACACGACAGGACACCAAAATGGCCTCCCACTCAACACACAAAAAAAAATTTGCTAACAGAAACTTGCTTGTAACATAACTTGAGTGACTACAAAACTAAGGCCTACTAGTAGCTAATAGTTGGGTGATGTCTTACAAAATCAGTTTTACAATATTAGCTTAATTTTGGTTGGTTCCTAATTAGTAAAATTTGGCTAAACGTCAAGTAGCCGAACTTGTTCAGGCGTTCTTTTTTTCAGTAGCATGTATTGCCATACCTAATGTATAGCAACGCTGGTTATCTATGGAGCTCACACTTAATAACCTAATCGTATATAATGGTAAATAGTTTGGTTCAAAAGAAGCAGGCACGGGTAGTGAATAGCATGCTTTACGCCGTGTTGCCTTCGCAGTCTTCTAATAAATATAGGTGTAGCATTTCATACGTTGGTCGTTTGTCTGATAGAATTTATGGTATTTTAAAATCAAACAATGTTAAGGTAGCCTTTAAGACTAACAACTCTTTGTACTCTAAACTTTGTAACCACAAAGAGAAGGCGGATAAAGGAACTAGATCGGGTGTATACAAGCTCACTTGTAATGACTGTAAAGTATTATGTTGGTCAGACAGGTCGCAGTTTTAATGCTAGATTTAAGGACCATGTTTCGGCATATAGAAATGAGCATCCTGATAGATCGAATTTTGCCAAACATCTGTTAGTGTTACATTATAGTGGCAAGGGGTTTCGTCTCGAAGTTTTAGAATGCATGGAGATAATTAGGTACAACAGTATGGGGTCTAATTTGTAGATAAATTTAGTTTCATCTCCCTTGCTACGGCTTGGATCTAATTTCAGCAATGGTACATAATAAAATATGCCTTGACAGTAAATAAATAAAAAATCAAGGTAGTTTTGTAGGATGGTTAAAATGTATTAATATTTTGTGGGTAGTTTTGTTTTGTTTGATAAAATATATGTGGGTACTTGGGGAATTACAGTGACAAATTTAAACGGTGGTTGTGGTTTGTTAGTCTAACAACTGGTAGCATGGGTGTACGGTTGTGTTACTCTGAAGATGAGCTCTGTTTGAGTTCGAAACGCGTCAGTGTGGTGTGGTGGTGGTGATAGATGGATTTGTGTGATTTGTGTGTTCTTACAGTGTGGAGGTGGAGGAACTGCATGAACACGCATATTTTGCATAAGCTTAGCTATCGTAAGGTCGCGGGTGAGCAAGGAAATTATTTTAGTTCATTTTAATCACACAGCACATCTTATTTGAACCCAATAAACAAATCACCCATTCATACAGCTTGAATGAACCATTCAGAAACAGGTGCCGAGTCAAAAGTTAACTAGATGATTACCCAAGTACCATAAACGTGACGTTTTTTTTTAAACCACAGCCTCTGGACCAAGGAAGTGGAAAAAGCCGCCCGCGCGGATCCAAACCATAGAGAAAAGCTCGATCGTGCGTGACACTTTTGGTATAAATCCAAACAGGTTGCTTGGTTTTTATTGTAGAATTTTTAGGGTTCCGTAGATGTCAAGTAGGAAACTATAGCTGCATAGGTTTCACTCCAGAACACGCACAGCACGCACTTCAGGCACTGTACCCGTTACTAGCTTTTTTATATTCGACTGGATGGCAAACGAGCAAGTGGGTCTCCTGATGGTAAGAGATCACCACCGCCCATAGACACCTGCAACACCAGAGGATTGCAGATGCGTTGCCAACCTAGAGGCCTAAGATGGGATACCTGAAGTGCCAGTAATTTCACCGGCTGTCTTACTCTCCACGCCGAAACACCACAGTGCAAGCACTGCTGCTTCACGGCAGGATTAGCGAGCAAGATGGTGGTAGCAATCCGGAAGCCCTTGCACGAGGTCCTACAACCTGCAAAAGCTGCTTATAAGCTTGCTTATGAGCATACTACTAATGAGCATAATAGTAAAGTACTCTGTGATGCTCATGGACTGAAGCAAACGCGTTCACACTTGCTTATTACCTTTCCCCCTTCCACCCCGTCTCGAGCATGCCACTGATAAGCATGCTCGATAGTAGCATGTCCTGTTCACACATGCTACTAGGTAGCATTTGCTCGATAGTAGCATGCTCTCTTACTGCTAACGAGCATGTGTAACAGTGCCTTCCCACCGCTCTTGTTGATAGGGCACACCTTGGCTTATCGGCGATACTTGGTAATTCGGTGATACTCCGTAATAATCTTGGTGAAATGCAAGCCAACCCGATTGCAAGCATCAAAGCTGACAGCTGCCATCGATTTTATAACATGCATTTCCTCATAGTGTGATCTGTGTAAAATAGTAACGTAAGCACCAAATTACCAAGTATCGAATAAGCCAAGGTTTGCTCTATGTATTTCAGACGTAATTTATTTCGTCTATTTTTCATAACTTGTTGGTACTGTAAATATGGTACATTAGTGTAATAGGAGCTGTTCTATTAATCCGTCGCATACATACAAAAAAGACGTTTCGTTGCAGATGCTAATGAATCGCTGCACTCATAAGTTTCCTTCAAAAATATATACTTTTACATCTTGCTATTGCCGTACTAAATCCTTGAGCAATTACGTTTTGACAGTTCGCAAAAAATGTGTTGATTGTGATGTTATATTCTCTGTTGTGACATCGCGCGTATGTCAATTATGACATCTACATTTTTTAATCATGATCGGTGCAATTATAGTTTCGTTAGTTTGCTCGGTAATCGCACATTCGTGTTGTATTAGAATGACGCCTTACAGTTTAGCTGTCTGTCTGTCTAGCTGATGGTCACAGCCTATTTCATTCGATAGTATACGAGTATTGTTTACGTGGAATTAAAGGAAATTCGCCTCGTGACATTTCTGCGCTAATATTTCACCCCCATGGTTGTGATGAAATGATGATTTTCGTATATTTTTTTAAATTTAAGATAGGATGGTTGATGTTAATTTTAAAATGCCTTGTCTAATTTAATGCCGACTGGATAGCATAGTTAGAGAATCTGACTACAAAGCTTGAGGTCCTGGGTTCGATCCCCGGCCGGGGCTGATATTTGTATGAATAATAACGAATGCTGTGTTGTGTCTTATGTGTTAATGTTTTTGTCTTGGTTGCTTATTTTTTTTTTCTTTTTGCCTATTTACCTATTTATAATTATTTGTTTTAAATTACCTACAATGAAGTTTTCCTGTTAATTAAAATAAATCTTTATTTCAGATGTTTTTCATTCATATACTATTAGTAAATTTTATTCTAAGTTAGTAATAATCGCTACTGCTACGGAACCTTGTCGTAGTCGCCAACTCGTTCTTGATCGTGTTTTTGTGTAGTTTTTTGTATTTATCTTTGTTAATGGGCAGCACGGGTGAACGGTTGAATGTTTGATAACCGTTACTGGAGATTGATAGTGAATGGAATATTTTGGTTTTTTGGAAGATTACGAGCTCGGTTTAATTTTGATGAAATACTTTGAAGCTGTATACTACTATGGTACCGTTTGCGGAAATGGCATAAGAGACATTGTTGTTTAATAATTCAAACAATAATGCACTTGTACATACTTAAATGAAAACATAAAACCCTGAAAGGGATAAGTTCGCCTTTGTACATATATCTCAATGGTCGTCAGTTCTGATTTCTTATTTATTTTGTACAATAAAGAGTTAACATACATATAGTATAACGTTATAATATATTTATTTAAAAGAAAGCAAATCAACGGAAGAAAATTTTAATCCATTTTATCTCCTGAAAAAATCTTGGACAAAACAAAAAATGGTCCATAGATTTGTGGGTAGGTAATATTGATATTCTTTGATTAATTAATTAATCAGATAGTAAATTATGAGCTTGAAATTATTATTAAATATAATAATTATATTTACTTATTTATATTAATATGAATGATGAAATTTGGTATGTGGGAGTTTTCGTGGATGACAAATCGATCTAGCTCGGTCGTCCAGGTACTTATTATATAATATATAGATATCCTACATCAAAACAAATTAATTAAATGATTTCAGTTTTATCCTACTAATTACTAATAATAATAAATATCTGGACACCTGACACCTATTGACCTAGTCCCAAACTAAGCAAAGCTTGTACTATGGATACTAGGCAACGGATAAACATACTTATATAGATAAATACAAAATACATACCTACTTAAATACATATTAAACATCCAAGAAACAAACAATCTTGATCAGTCTTTTTATTACCCCACTGCAAGGAGAGGTAATGTTGAAAATAGTTATTTGTGCAACAAGAGAGCAAAGTTGTTTTTGTTGCGAGTGTTGATTTTGAATCCCGAGTAAGCGAAGGATTCTATAATTGAATCACGAGCGTTAGCGAGTGATTCTAGGTTAGAATCCTGAGATCAGCAAGGGATTGAAATACACGAGATGCAAAAAAACTTTGGTCTCGTGTTACACATACAATTTTTCACCTCAGCAGCGAGAACATAATTTAAATGTAACATAAGAATAAAACCACATATACCTACCTGTTTACAAAAAAACAAATTTTTTAAAAATAGAATCCGATTATTATCAAATATAATAATTACATTTAAAACCATAAAAAGAGTCCAGTAGCTACAATACAAATTGCATACTCATAACATGCAATCTTAACTTCTTGTACTAATGTCACACTTATTTTTTAATACTGCAAAAAGCCTCATCTCGGGGTAATTGAAAAGGTTGAACAATTAAACATTAAATATGATTTTTATTAAGATTTCTATTACATAAACATAAATAGATTTGTTAAAAAATCATTCAATTAACAAATAATAATTATACTGTAGAGGCAGTATACGGAATTCTTTTATAAAAAAAAACAAGAGAAGCGGCTTTCGTGCAACGAGGTTTCATACTTTATTAAAAGATCGGGAAAATTTACATTTTGGAAATATTTCGATATATTTTAATACCAAAAATTTAATTTAAGTTTGTAATCGACAAATTTGATCCTATCTCTTGCTTTTTTCGAGTTGAAGTGAAATGACAGATCAAAGTAAAGTTCAAATATTTGGATTCAGTGAGTAGACCCAACACTGTACTCAGCATTTAAAAAAATAATTAAAAAGTTACTTTGTCTCACGGAGTGAGCAAATGCGATTTTGCTCACTGATTTCTCATAGCAAAACCTGCCTTTTGAGGTGCTGAGGTGAAAATGGTTTTCAGAATTAATTACTGGCTGCCACTTCTTTTATAACATTAACATTACATTTTAATAATAATACAGGTCAAGATTGTCAACCTTTTTTTTTAAAAAAAAAAACAAAGTAGATAAATTATTTATCATGTTTTTTTAACAAGCTTCAGTAAACTCTAGTATACTTGAGAAAACATGATAAATATGAACTTTTCCGAAAAAAAACGACGGCAAAACCTTATTCACTACTCCTCTACTGTACTCTACAGTCATTTTGGTGGAGATTTCATTCTAGTTTGAGGTCAGCGTTCCCATCAAACAATTAAAATGAATGAACTCAATAACGATCGAACCGACCCAGTCACCAAGTTTCATGCAGTGACATGCAACCCATACATCACTGTCGGTCGTAATCCCGGGATCCCGGGGTCCCCGGGGCTTAGGGGGCCGTTTTGTTCTAGTTTAAGTGAAGACTTAGCTTCAAGATCTGTAAGTAAATCGTACTTGGCTTGGTAATCAAAATTATTGGTTTAAATTAAAAAAACATGTGGTGTGGGTGGATTTGTGGATGAATGGTTGATGTAAAAGAGCGGATCGAATGACCGATGACTTCTTTGGAGTGAATGAGACGAGCGAATGAGTAAAACATATTTGAGCTACGATCGGGTGAGCCTTGGTGCTAGTTGTGTTTTTCTGGTTTGTCTTACTGTCAAAGTGTTCCATATTTAATTTTTAACTAACTTTTTCTTACTTTAATCCGAAAAGATTTTTTCCCTCTCACGATCCCACGTATAATAAATACGCTCGAAAAACATAACCCTTCTTCGGGCAATCGGGTAAAAAAACCGGGCAGGTTCCGTATAAATTTGTAGGCTCTATACTGCCGTATTGAAATCGTGATCTAACATTGTGAGAGTTGCGGGCAACCGGTGGATGCAAGTGGCGAGTTGTCGTTCATTGTTGCGTTCTAAGGAGGAGGTCTTTGTTCAGCAGTAGACGTCTTTCGGCTGATGACACTGATGATGATTATACTGCTCTCTTAAGGCAAAAGGCGGTATATCCCAAAAAATAAAACGACCAAGTGCGAGTCGGACTGACTCACCGAGGGTTCCGTACAAATTTATAGGTATTTCTGAATATCCAGTGCTAGCAGAGCCCCTTTCCTAAGCAAAATGTACGCATGGGTCATTTTAGACAGTTACTGACACAGACAGACATAAAAATTAAAAATTTCAGACTTTTCCAATTGGCTGTGCTATACGAGCTACCTTCATACTAAATTTCAAGTTTCTAGAACAACCGGAAGCACGCTATTAAGTTTTTCGGTATAGGTGTTGCAGATGTTTATGGGCGGTGGTGATCTCTTACCATCAGGAGACCCACTTGCTCGTTTGCCTTCCAGTAGAATAAAAAAAAAAAAAAAAAAAAAAGGTAGAGTCATTCACGATGACGCTTGCCGCGGTTTTTATTACAATGTATGTCTAATTTTGACGAAATCACGCGTGTTCGTGAATGGCACTAGGTATACACAAATTAGATGGTACGGTCATTAAAAACACCAGAGTTCTACTGAATAACCATTTAAAAAGTTATGAAAAATGTACGGTTTCAGCGGGAAAAAAAATATGACTAACAAAATTCAAATCATTTATTCAGTAAATAGGCCGCAATGGGCACTTTTACACGTCATTTTTTAAACTATCAGCGCTTTTGGAAAGACCATCATTGCCAAGAAGAATGTGCCGCAAGAAACTTGGCAGAAAGTCATTACACAATAATTATGATATTACGTTATGATTTATAAAATTATGGCAGTTATGGATCCCAATTCAAATAACTAAACTAACTTCAATACCAAAAACAAGAAAGTTTAAGACGCTACCCAAAGTTTCAATGTGTATCGTTTGCCAAAACTTGCCCCTCGTATGCTTTATCTTACATTTAGCCTGCTTTTTATATGTGTGTACGTCTTCCCGTTCCAAATGATCGCGGTAACGACGTCTCGTCGTGACGTGGCGTGACGTCATTAATCAGGATCGCCACACACGGGGGCCACTGGTAACGTTTAAGATCGGGTAGCTGGCGAGGAAAGTAAAAATTAAAAAAAAATGGGCTTGTAAATTGTTCCAATGAATACTGAATGTCTTAATATTTTTCTTTAATAATGCAGATTTTAATTAATCTAAATAGTTCTAAAATAAAATTAATAGTTTAAAAAACACTAGAAAAACACGCTTTTATAAATGCACGTAAAAACAAAAAAAAATATGGATCGTTCAAGTTGTCTCTATTTCTGGGCTGAAGTGTAAACTATGTGCTTTTAATTATAATATTTGATTGTAAAAGCGTGGGGCGCTGGAACAGGAAAGACTTTCTTGTTAACAAATACTAATACTAACTTCCTGGCAGAAGGAATCAAATATTATAATTAAAAGCACATACTTAGTTTACACTTCAGCCCAGAAATAGAGACAACTTGAACGATCCATATTTTTGTTTACGTAATGTAACACAATATGAATACGTAATTTGCTAAATATTAATTCGTTTATATACATACCTACATAATTTAATAACTTTGTTTCGTAGACTCATCCGCTCTCATTCCCTCTTTAAAAATACTCTACCCGTAGTTTCTCCAAAAAAAAAAACAATTTATTATAAATGACTCCCATAAGCGTGCATTATAAAGAGCCTATTTTCTTTCTGTCCATTCCTGTACAGACTATAATTATACAATAAAAAACTGTCTAAATATTTCTAAGGATTTAACAATTATTGTTCTAAATATAGATATTTTGTATTATAGTACGCATAGATATGAAATGATACATAATTATGTACATTTAGTGTATTTAGTGTGAATATATTTATAAGTATGTGTTTCAATATTACTCAATCATGGACAAGCAATCATCCATATTCAAGATTAGCTGGTAAGTAAAAAAAATATTTTATGTTATTTTGTACGTAACCCTTTTTGTATTATTTGTAAGTATTAATGTGAGTCTCGGATAAACTTTTCTGATTTCATTTCACATAGACATTGTGTTTTACTTAACTACTTCCAACGGTATACCGAATCATTATCAAGCATTGTTTTTTTTTTGTATTTTGTCACGTACCCGTTCCCGATTGCCGCTAACTAGGCACATCAAGATAAACGCTGGGAATGATTTGACAGATCACCGCGCGGGCGTGTCCGGGACTCCCGCGTCCCGGGAATCCCGCAAATTGTCTCAAATATAAAACGTCACTGCACTATGACAGTGACGTATTTGGTGGCTGCTAAGCACAAATTTAAACAAAGAACATATCTACCGAACAACGGCTAACTGATAGTGTCTTTTCCAACCTCGACGTTGGCGGAATCATCGATGTATCGATGGAGCTATACTTTCAAGAATTGAATTGAATTGAAACATAGAACATAGATGGGTAGTTCTACGAGCGTTTCAACCGCTATCAGTTTCCTGTCGCTTATACTGAAGAAATGAGTCAGGTTGAATCTTCTTAGTCGGACACTCTTGTCAGAATGGTCGTGGTTGCGAAGACGAGGTACAAGGAGAGATGTTCGGTGGGTCGTAGACCATTTCGAGGACAGCCCTCTTAGCAATGTGCTTCCATTTCTGCCGGTTAGAGGCGTTACGAGTACACTGGACCATGGTGGACTCAGTAGCTTTTTTAATCAGGTCAGTCCAGCGAGTTGGTGATCGGCCGCGTGCCCTCTTACTTTCCACCTGTCCCTGAACTACCAATATTGAGTTCACATTCCTGGAGATGTGACCAAACAACTTTGCGTAACTGCACAGTCGACGAAAGCTGGTCTTTAATATGAAGTTCTTTGAGGATAGAACTTAGAAACATTGGTGCGAAATACCGTCCACGGGATCTTTAGAAAACGCCTCCAGCCCAGCACAGGCATTTTATAAAAAGATCGGTATAATTATAATTCAGGATAACCAGGAAACAGAAATTGGCAGGAGAGTACGTCTGGGTTGGGCAGCCTTCGCAAGGTTAGACTTTGCTTTCAGAATGAACCTTACCAGTCGTTAAAAAGCACGTATATTTATGACTAGCTTTTACCCGCGGCTTCGCACGCGTAAACTATTCGGTCTGGTAGTTGCAATTAAAATATTCGGATTTTACAAAATTCCCCTGGAAATTTCCAAAATTTATATCGTGGTCTTCATTGAGGTGTGTTGTGAATAACTGTACAAAATTCAAGATTCTAAACCCAGTGCTTAAATTTCAAAATTTTTCCCTATCCAAATTCAAATTCATATCATTTATTCAGTAAATAGGCCGCAATGGGCACTTTTACACGTCATTTTTTTAAATACCAGCACTTTCGGAAAGACCATCATTGCCAAGAAGAATGCGCCGCAAGAAGCTTGACAGAAAGTCATTTTTTTCAAAATAAAATAAGTACAAATAAAATACTTAAAAACTACAGTAAGTATACAATTAAAGAAAAAATAATAATAATAATAACAATAATACACGATATATGGGGTCCCTTAGTAACAAAACTATCCCGTGGAAATATCGGGATAAAAAGTAGCGTATGTGTTATTCCAGACGTCCGGCTACCTACATAACAAATTTCATGCCTCTAAGCCCAGCGGTTGTTATTTCGAGATTTTATCCCTTTCCCGTGGGAATATCGGAATAAAAAGTAGACTATGTGTTATTCCAGAGGTCTAGCTACCTACATACCAAATTTCATGGCTCTAAGCCCAGTGGTTGTTATTTCGAGATTTTATCCCTAGTTATCCCGTGGGAATATCGGGTCAAAAAGTCACTTAAGTGTTATTCCAGATGTCCAGTTACCTACATACCAAATTTCATGACTTTAAGCCCAGCGGTTATTATTTCGAGATTTTATCCCTATCCCGTGGGAATATCGGAATAAATAGTAGCCTATGTGTTATTTCAGAGATTCAGCTACCTACACACTAAATTTCATGGCTCTAAGCCCAGCGGTTGTTATTTCAAGATTTTTCCCTAGGTATCCCGTGGGAATATCGAGTCAAAAAGTTACCTATGTGTTATTTCAGACATCCAACTACCTACATACCAAATTTCATGACTCTAAACCCAGCGGTTGTTATTTCAAGATTTTATCCCTATCCCGTGGGAATATCGGAATAAAAAGTAGCCTATGTGTTATTCCAGAAGTCCAGCTACCTACATACTAAATTTCATGGCTCAAAAGCCAGCGGTTATTATTTTAAGATTTTATCCTAGGTATCCCGTGGGAATATCGGGTCTAAAAGTTACCTATGTTTTATTCCAGACGTCCAACTACCTACATACCAAATTTCATGACTCTAAGCCTAGCGGTTGTTATTTCGAGATTTTATCCCTATCCGTGGGAATATCGGGATAAAAAGTATCCTATGTTTTAATCCAGGTTATAAACTAACTTTCCGCCAAATTTCATCCAAATCCGTCCAGCCGTTTAAGCGTGAAAAAGTAACAAACATACTCACTTCACTCACTCACTCACAAACTTTCACATTTATAATATTAGTAGGATTGGGTTTTTGGAGTCTTTTTGTGTTTTTTATTTCAACTCCACTCCACTCATTATTTTTGTATTTTTCTTGTCTGGGTGAGCGATTGGTTTCGAAAGAGTGTTACGTCTGTCGACGCAACATAGATGTCGTTAGTACTGCTGCTTAAGCAGCATAGTAGAAATAAGCAACCTGAGATATGTATGCATAGGAAAAATTCGATGTAGGTTATAGCACGCAGCACGTATGCTGAGGACCTGGGTTCGATTCTCAGTGCTGGTCTCTTTTTCTGGTTTTTCGTGCATCCATGTCTCAGTTTGTATTTCGACACGTATATTTAACCAGTGCATCTTACCAGTCCTCATGTATGGAGCGGAAACTTGGGTGACAAACCAAATCATTCTCCAGAAGTTAATAGTCACTTAAAGGGCTATGGAGCGTAGGCTGGTAGGAGTAACATTACGAGATCGGAAGACTAACAACTGGTTGAGGAAACAAAGCAAAGTTTTCCGATATTATAAAGCGGTAGCCAAGCTGAAGTGGCAATGGGCTGGTCACGTTGCCCGAAAAACAGACTCGTGGTGCAAGGATTTACTGGAATGGAGGCCGTGGGGGTGCAAGGGACCGGTCGGAAGACCTCAGATGCATTGGAGGGATGACATCGGAGAGTTACGGGCAGTAACTGGATGCAGACGGCTCAGAATAGAGCGACGTGGAGAAAGCTGAAGGAGGCCTACACCAAATTGGTTGAGAGAGGCTTGAGATGATGATGATGAATTATAATTCATTAAAAACTTGTTGCTTCATCATCATCATCCCAGCCTATATACGTCCACTGCTGGGCACAGGCCTCCTCTCAGATCAAGAGGGCTTGGGCCATAGTTCCCACGCGGGCCCAGTGCGGATTGGGAACTTCGCACGCACCATTGAATCGCGTCGCAGGTTTGTGCAGGTTTCCTCACGATGTTTTCCTTCACCGCAAAGCTCGTGGTTAAATTTCAAATGTAATTTCCGTTGTAACTTGTTGCTACGGTCCTCATTTCTTTAATATATGCGACAAAAAACTGATAGCTTGAAATATAGAAAGATAGATTGAAACGCTCGTAGAACTACCCAGTCAACGACGGTTATAAAGTCAAACATTGTACAACCATGAAGGTTCTTAACATTGTCAATATGAATCATTGGAAGTCAACGACATGGCTCAAAGATTATACAAGTTGAAGTGGCAATCGGCCCGCCACATCGCTCGAAGAACAGATAATCGTTGGGGCACAGAATAAGTAATAGTACAAGTAGAATGAAACATATTTAATAGAAAAATAATTCAATGAATTTTATACTGAAATTATTTTATTTGACAATTGTGTCAAACCATAGAATTATTTTTTAAAGAATAATTTTTTTCGGTTTATTTATTCAAGATATTTTGTTTCAACAAGAATGTAAAAATAGATTTAATAAAAATTTACAAATTTTAATATAGCAATTTTATGTTGGTTAGATTTGGTTGATTAGAGCTGTGACCTCACCAGAAAGCGAATCGCTACCAGAAAAGTAGGTAGGTTAGGTTAGAACTGTGGTCCCACCAGAAAGCGAATCGCTACCAGAAAAGTAGGTTAGGTTAGATTAGAACTGTGACCCCCACCAGAAAGCGAATCCCTACAGAAAAGTAGGTTAGGTTAGGTTAGAACTGTGATCCCACCTGAAAGCGAATCGCTACCAGAAAAGTACGTTAGGTTTAGAACTGTGACCCAACGGAAAACGAATCGCTATCAGAAAATTAGGTTAGGTTAGGTTAGAACTGTATGAACATCACCACTAAGCGAATCGTCACCAGAAAAGAAGGTTAGGTTAG